>NC_061798.1:3129338-3369338 GCF_021462225.1 Girardinichthys multiradiatus
GACAAAATGCAATCTTAAGCAAAAGTAGGTGCAAATAGCTATCATCCGCTGGACTTTATGGACATGTTTGTGTGTCCATGAATGTAGTGCAACCTGCTCTGTAAATCTAATGCAGAAAACGTGTCAAACAGTTGCAAAAAAAGCCTTAGGAATGTTTTAATTATTATTATAAAACAAAAGAGGGTTAGTTGCTTCTTATTTTCAAAGTGCTTTAAAATGTCTTAAATACTATGTACAATTTTGATTGCTCTGTGTCACAGCTGAGCCACAGCTGAGCAGAAGGAAGACTACCATGAAACATCATCTAAAGTCTAAATAAATCACATCTATGCTTATTCTTGCCGCTTTTCCTCTTCAGACTGGTTTTGTCTTAAGACTGCCAAACATCTGTCTTTTTCTCATCCCTCTCTCATTGCCAATCTTAGCAAAGAGAAGGATTAGGTGGGAAAAAGGGAAAGGTAGGAAAGGCAGAGAGAGAGAGATTATCCAAGTAGATTTCCACTTGTGAGGTCATTGAGAGTAGTCAGCTAACCCTGGAGAGGAAGAGATAAGGAAGAAATTTGGATAATCAGAAGTCAGAGGGGTCTAAAACGAAGGTGAATTAGACCATCTCAGCTAAAGGAGGAATAATAGAACAGGGAAAAATACAGTAAAAAATTCAAAATTCAATTATCAATTTTGTAAAAAGAGCTTACATTATTTTATATAGTGCTGCTACATGTTTCTTGATTATTTCGGTCCTATAATGTCAGCTTGGACAGACGGCCAGGAAATCTGAGGTAAGCTAAAGACTTAATTTAATTACAGCAATACAACAGAATCATATTTGAAAAATCTGCATCTTCAAAATAGCCACTCTCGCCAAATTTGACTATGTTTTAGTTGCTGAAACAGATGTAGCCCCCCATGTTGGATTGTAGTTCAGTCATGTGAGAACTGGCTGCACATATTGCAGAAAATGCATTTGTTTATTTATTTACATTCAATGAGAATCCAACCAGGCTTGGTGGTGATGGAACATATTAACAGTTAAGGTACAATTTGACCACTGAAATGTATTTCTCTTTGTAGTGGCAGATTGAAATATTTCAGTATTCCCCACAGCAAAACAACAAAATTCCATTTTACATTTGTAATTAAAGAAAGACAAATATGAATGGGAATTCATATGATCAATATCAGTAGTTATAGTGCTGTGTGCATTTGCCCCATTGGAGATATCTTCTTTTTGGGTTTTTTGCCACATCTAAATGTTTTCAGATCATCAAATAAATGTTATTATCAAATACTGTATAACCTGAGTAAATACATAATACATTTTTAAATGCTAACATCAAATTTTAAATGTAGAAACCTGTCCAAACTAAGCTGGCCCTATGTGAAAAATGTGTTGGTCCCATGCGATTAACCAATATTTCCCTGAACTCTACCCACAGGTCTGATTACTGTCAGGTCCTCTACAGTGATTAATCTCCCAATCTAAAAGAAAGAAACAGATCAGAAATAAAATTATTTACATTTTTATGGCTACAATGCCATCTCTAAGGCTTTGGGGAAACAAACTGAGGTCCATCATCCTCAACTGAAGAAAACATTGGTGAACCTTCTGGGGAATGGTGAGCCTACCAAAATTATCTCAGAAAGGCATTGACAGCTCATGCAGGAGTTCATTGAAAAGTCCAGAACAAAATCTAAATCACTGCAAGCCTCACGTGCCGCAGGTAAGGTCAGAGATCATGATGCAACAATAAGGAAGTGAAATATCAAAAATGGAATAAAACTATTTGGGAGGCATGTGTTCTGTTATATTTGTTGTAAAACTAATACAGCATTTAAGAAAAAGAACATCATACTGACAGTCTATCATGGAGGTGGTTGTGTGATGGTCTTTGGCTGGTTTCCTGCTTCAGGACCTGGATGTCTTGCCATAAAGGAAAATGTCCAGCTATCATGGGTTATGCAACAGGCAATGATCCAAAGCTGACCAGCAAGTCTGAAAACCCTTCAGTTTACCTGAATAAAAACAATTCTGCAAAGGAGAGTGGTCCAAAATTCCTCCACTTTGATGTAAAAGCCTCATCACCAGTTATAACAAGCACTTTTTCCTGCTGAGGGTGACAGAACCAGTTCTTCGGTTTAGTGAGTAATTACTTTTCCACATAAGGCCAGGTCAGTTTGGAAAGCCTTTTTTCCTTAGTAAATCATGCTTTGAAAACTTCTTTGTGTATTTACCTCGCTTATCCTGGTGTGACATCACTTTATTTGATGATCTGAAACACAACATATCTGTGAGGGGTGAAATACTTGTTCATGTCTGTGTGCTTCCTCCTCTATTTCATTTGATTACAAATCACCTATTAATGACTGGAATCATTCTCAACAAACAGGACACCATTTCTGCCCAGCTGAAACTGGTAATGGCCTGTATGGCTCCACATATGAGATTTATTATATGTATTATTATAAATATTTTGGTTTTGCGAGGCAGATTCCTAATCTGTTATTCTTATTTAGCTTTTGCTATCCTGAAAGGTCATAATATATATAAAGTCTTCCCAGATTTTTGGTTTAGAACAATTTCAACAGCTGCTGTTCTCAGACTCTCTCTAACAGACTGTTTCTCAGGTGGTTGACTTTTTATCTTCCAGAAAATTCAAAATTCAGCAGTTCAGCTCCAGGCCCAAAGTCTCATTTGGTTTGGTATGTCTGACTTTAAAGAAAGAACACTACATACTTTATGTAGAAAATAAAAATATTGGTACATCCATATAAAATATGAACACAAATGATTGTATTGGAAACGCAGAGGTTTGTGTCCTGCTCAATAAAAATATTTGGAAAGATGTCTTATTACTAAAGTCCAACATGTTTTTGAACTTATTTGTATTTACGCTAGACAGTACGGACTCTTTATTTTGGTTAGATTAGTAGACCTGGACAAGAATGTATACAAGCCTTCAAAAAATGTAGGTGTTTTCAAGTAAACATGGTTTTATGCAGAAAATTATTCTTTTGTGCAGTTCTCTTTTTTAAGAGAGACACACAAACATAACAAACTGCTATTAGCTTGGTAAGTATTACAGGAGATATAACAAAATGACCACATTTGTCTTCTTTCTGCCAGTCAGCTTTCTTTTAGCTGGCTAACTGGCAGTGGACAACAGCAGGTGAAGGAGAGGATGTGCTACTGTAATTTACACATTAATCAGCTGAAGAAACCTCCTCCAGAGGAACCATCAGTGATGGAAATGGGTCTACTTTATCCTTTCAAAATAAAGCTTACTGATATTTTTAAAATAAAAGTCTCAATATTCTTTAGTTACTGTTTGCATTTTAAGCCTATAATGAAATATAATGGGATTTTAGCATAGTTTTTATGGTTAGGATGCAATTTTACGCTTAGCCCGAACAATTGGTGAAACAAGAACACACCCAGAGGGATGGCTTTGCCTTTCATAATTTACCCCAAAAGCTTTCTAAGATTTCTCAGGGTTTGATATGTGCTGTGTATTAACAGACTGCTAAAGGAGATTAACACAAGCAGAGATATTTGTATACAGGTGACCTCTGACCCACACAAGATGGTATAACATACACAAGGACTTTCATAAAAGTCTGCATGACACTTGAATACCTATGTGTTGATATGCACAGAACTTACACACACAATTTACAGTTTTTTAAGCTCTGCAAGGTTCTACCCTCAAATCTAATGGACACTGAGACTACCTCAGCCACAGAACCTTTGGCTCTGGTTCGAGAAGCACACACCATGACATGGGGCCCGTCCAAATTTTTCTTAGAAGAAATTTCTAGTTTATTTATTAACTATACACTGACACTGGCATGCCTTTTGCACGTTATGCACAAGATAGTCTATGATATGTAGACTGGTCAAAACTGGACTGATTTATTCTCAATAAAATTACATTGTTTAAAAACCTTTTCTGCTCTATCAAATCTTCATTCCATACATGAATTTTAACTTTATAACCTTCGAAACTTTTATTTTCTTAAATTTCTTAAAGCAGAAATTGCCCTTTAGTCAAGCTACAATCTGTACGCCAACTTCAGCATTGTCCAGGGGAGAGATGTCATTCACACGGGCATGTTCTTCTAGAAAACAGTTTGATTATGAGTTATGATTATGAATACTTCTGGTATTCCAATTCAGACCACAAAATAGATGTTGTCATTTTCTTTGTGGTTAAAAAATATATTTAAAGTAATTTCACCTATTTAAAATGTTAATTGCTTAATATATCTCATGAGACTGGAACTTGGCACTAAACGATAACTAAAAAATGAATAGCAAATGTGTCTGATTGTCCCTTCCCACCCCTGAAAAATAATCCCATCAATAAAAAAAAAAAGATTCTATACAGTTTATACATGCATCCCTTACAATCTATGATGCAATATTTTGAGTCTTGCTATTAAAGAAGCCACGCCACTGCCTGAAAGCTGCGGTTCCAACATAGGTTACAGAGTTGAGGTATATTCTTTTGGTTCGCCAAATTCCGATTTCAATTCCACACTTAAAACATATTTTTTCCAGGTTTTGTTGTCTTGGCTGCGTGTTGATTGGTCACAGGTTTGCAGCCTTACCTCGCTTGTTTCCAAATCAGATTGTGGCATTCATCGTGAGTTTGATTAAACCAACACAGGTGATGGAGAGGAATGATTTCTAATATTTATCGTTGACTGGTCTTACTGCGGGAGTTATCAGATTTCAAATGCACCATTGTTGTGGTGCATTTGTGGTAGATGGCTGCTTTTACCAAAATTGCAAAGGCACAAAATGTCAAAGACGTGAAATGACTTGCATTTGCAGTGATATGAGCGGCTGCAGCAGCCTTTAAGGAAACCAAAGGTCAAGTTAGTTATTTTATGTGGGACACTTTAGATTCTAAGTCACAGACGTAGATTAAAACACATGATGTAAAATATTTAAGAATTAATGGCTGTAGCATGCAACATTGCAGCATTCACGAAATGTGTGTCAAGAATTTCCACTATGGTTCTGCTGAGTACCATATTAGATACTAAAATGTATTCATATATATAGATGGAGACTGGAAATCACCTAGTGGCTCTGTTCGGTATGCACCTGCAGACTAATGCTGCTGCTGCTGTCTTTGTTTGTGTCACTATGTCACAACATCTGTTCAATGATTCTATCTCACCTTTTAATTTCATGGTATTCATTACTCTATGATTACAATCTGAGGTGAATCAATGAGATAACAAGAGTGGATCAACATCAACCCACAAAATTACAATGGCTTCAAAATATCAAAGTATGATCTGAAGTTTTGGATTTTTCTATTGCAAATAGCCTCATAAAAGCTCTAGATCTTGTGTGTGTTAAGTGGAAATTCATGAGAACACATAATCTATCAAACTGGTCACCCATTAAAGAACAGACTGTAACACTCATTATCACCATCTAAGTCACAGATTACAGAACAAACACACTAACCTACAAATTTCTTAGTCTGTCACATTTGTGTAGAAAGAAAGATACAATATCTGTCCTCAGGTTGTCTCATGTAATGTGCACTGAACATTGTTGTTTGGTTTCTTCCAGTTATATTATATTATATTAGCATATGTATCAGCATTGTAATATTTTTCTTTCAAAATATAGAGACATAGAGAGTAATTAAATGTGAAAAGTACATGCAATCCCAGCATGGCTTGCCAGTTATCTGTCAAGAAAGTGCATGGTATAAAACTCCAAAGAAAACGTTGCTGCTAACTCCCCTTATCAGCAGTTTAGGTTCACACTACCTGTCTGTTTGCAGCGTTCCAGCTGCTGTCAGAACAATGAGCACAGTGAGCGCAATGTTTGTGACATAGAAGCTCAGGGAAAGATGACTTCAGGCAAAAGGTCATGCAATGACAACAGGTCAGTCAGAGCAGCAAGGTCAGTTAAATTCAAGTAAGGGCTGCTGCAGTAAATAGGGGGAGGTTCTTAGGTGTGGGTGCAGTTTGGATCAACTGTTATTGGTTGAACTTAGAAGAATATTTAAATGGTATGTTCTGGGGGGTTGGGACTCTAGATGTTATAGTTTCAAAATGATTGTTGTTGCTATTGTTTTTACTAATATTATTACTGCTCCTGTTGATAATGTAGAGTGCTTTGGGGTCTCTGGGGACTTGATAAAGCGCTATACAAGTGCAGACTCTGACTGAATGGGAAGCCCTGAGTAGAGACACTGGGCTTACACCTTCTCCATAGTTGTATAACTACAGCGGTCCCCAAACATCGACACACCAACCAAATACAATCTTACAGACTGGTTGCAGTTGGTGTGCTGAACTGGTTCCTGTGACTACTGTTTGTTGGCAGTCTAGTTGCTTATCACCTCACTAGGTGATGGCAGTGGAGTCAGAGTGTGCAGTGTAGTCTTATGTAGCTCAGTGGCTAATGGTTAAGGCAGCAGGTGTGCTGCAGTTTACTGGAAACAGGGAGGAGAGTAATTAAATCTGACCATTATGGCTTCTTCGAACCCCACCCAAAATAGTCTTTCACAAACTCCTCCCACACCCAATAAACTTCCACTTAGGCACTGCAGGGAACCCTTCTTGTTAAACTTGGAAATATCTTAACAATATCAACACAAATAAAAGACATTAAGAGGCACTTTGAATATAGAGGGAACAAGGGCCCGACGCTCTGGTATCTATAGTCACTCTGTTTGCATGTGCCAGGACTGCGGACAGAGTTCACAGAGTGGTTTCTGCTTGCTAACAGCAGATGTTGTGATATGGACACATCACTCTGCATCCCAGTCATGGGTTTTGATTTGTATTGCCTACCAAGAGAGTTCAGCTTTGCTATATTTGCAGTTGGGTAAACAGGGCTGTGGCAAAATGTGTGCCCCTTACAGAATAGTTCTGCTGTTGCTTTTTTGTCGTACTGAAATGTTTCAGACCTTGAAACAATTTGTACTATTGGATAAAGATAACCTGAGTAAATACAAATGATGATTCCATTCATTAAGGGAAGAAAGCTATCCAAACCAACCTGGCACTCTGGGAAAAGGTAATTGTCCATCTAGTTAAATAATGAATGAACTGTGATTAAACTACTTTCATTAGAAAGCTGGGCTTAATTTCACAAGCAAAACCCAGGCCTCAGTATGACCTGACCTGTAGATGTAGTAAATTATTTATATGGTTGCAAACACTTTCTACTTACGCCTCTCTGCCTGCTCAGACGCATTTCTCCTAAGCTCCCTGCTTGCTTGTATTCTTTTACTCCTTGGACTAAAACTACTTCTTACCAGCGACGATTATTATTATTTTTATTTTTTTCTAAAGGATTTTGATGTTTTTATAATCAAACTTGAAAGAAGGACAAGTTGACACCAGCTAATTAGCACAAAATGCCTCCTTCCACCACGGAAGACTCCAACAAACCTTTACAGAAATTGGCTGTTTTGGAGATGAAATGCATCGACTAGAAGTGAATGTCGAGGTGAATATGGGGTACAGCGAGGATTCAACTCTGCCTGTGATCCCAAACAGTGACAGCCAGCTCAACGACTCAGCCGGCAATCAGAACACTGAGAATAAACCTACCGACAGACACCCTGGCATGTTTTAGGCGCATGCCCAAAAAATCAAGGTGGACGACTCACTGGAAGATGAATGTCCAGAATTACAGAGAAATGCCCCCGTTTCCCCTGGGAAAAGGAGACTTCGACAGCGAGATGCTGTCACAACAACTGATAGGAGTGAGACAGCTGGAAATAATGGAATTCCACTCCAAAACAGATTTGCCCAAGGACAGAATGAAAACCAGGAAAATGATCCATCTTCTGGGAACAATAAAAGGTTTGAGAGCAGCCTTCACTCTAAACAGTCTTCTCCTAAGCTGCCAGAGAAAAAGCGCCCCACTTGACCAAGAACCCTAATAGTGGGCAACACAGCTGTGGATGTGATTAAAAACTTCTGCAACAAGAAAAACACTGAAGTTATGATTGGTACCAGTAACGTGGTGTCTGATATCTCAGAGAATATTCTCGCAATCACAGAAAAGCGCCCGTCTCTAGAAAACCTTATCATACACTGTGGAGCCATGGATGATGTGGCTAAGAAAAAATCAGAAGGATTGAAGGAGGATTTCACTCGTCTTCTGAATATTGTTGGAGGTCTCAATATGAAGGTGTTTCTCAGCGGACCCTTTGCACCGATTTTCTGTGGAGATGAGATTTTTTCCAGACTTCTGATGATTAATAAGTGGTTGAAAAAAACATGTGCCACCACACCTGTGAACTTCATCGACAACTTCAATATTTTCTGGGAAAAAAGACACCTCTTCAAGCAAGATGGTCTCTGTTTGAACAAGCCAGGAGCTAGACTTCTCACATCTAATCTCTTCTATTCAGTAAATAATCCGCCAGCAGCTTCAACCTTCAGCAGAGAACATGGAGTATCAACAACAATGATAACGCTGCCTCCAACAGCTCCAGCAGAGACAACCGGCCAGTTTGCTGAGAAAGAGAGGTCATCACAAAATGTCTCCCCGTTGAGAAGTGGAACCCCCCCCCCCCCCCCCCCCCCCCCCCCCAAAACCCAGACCGACCCCCCTCCATTAAACCCCCCTCACCCCAGACCCCGACCCAGACTGCACAAAACTCTCCCATCTCCCCACTGAGCCCGCTTTTTGCTTTATTGGATTCTGACAACATGAAAGGAGCTCTTAAGATTGGGACCCAAATGGCTCTGACATCTTCTCCATTCAACACCCCCCGTGGCCGAAGCCCTGCTACTAAACCAACATCTTCCAAATGCCGCAGAGCCCCACCACCTCCTAATCTACGTCCTCCTAATCAGGACCTTCAAATCACTTCTCTGGGATACAGTCTGGGCCCCAATGGTAACTCTATCAGAAATGAGCATGTCCAGGAAAAACTTGGGCCCCTAATAGGAGATAGTTGTAAAATCTCTGTGCTTATACGTGACAGAAAGAACAAAGCCAAAAGGATAAGAGACAGTAATAAGCAATCAAAAAAAGCCATAAAGTGTCAGGTACAAGTTAATACCAGCAACTAAGTCATATAAACTGGCTTTATTGAACAGGAAATTGTCAAGAAAATCATTTTAATCAATGACTTCATTACTGACCACGATCTTGATATGTTTTTAACAGAAACATGGTTACATGAATTTAATGAAGCTCCCATTCTGATAGAGGCGACGCCTCCGAACTACAATTTTCTTTGTGAGAGCAGACAGCAAAGAAAAGGTGCAGGGGTGGCCACTTTGTTTAAAGATTTATTAGAGTTTAAAAAAGTATTTCCGGGCAAATTTTACTCTTTTGAATATTTGGCACTCCAGGTAAAGAGCCCAGTCCAAACCATTTTCTTGAATATTTGAAGGCCTCCTAAGTCCAAAACAAACTTTTCAGTGATTTTAATGAGCTTTTATCTGTGATATGTGTTGATTATGACTGTTTAATTATTGTGGGAGACTTCAACATTCACATGGACAATCCTGAAGACAGAAGTGCAATAGATCTATGTGACACTCTTAGAAATGTTGGTTTGACTCAACATGTTAAACAGCAAACGCACAAACAGCGACATATTTTGGACTTGATCATCACTAAGGGTCTAAACATTTCCAAGGTGTCTGTAACTGATGTTGCCCTATCTGACCACTTTTATTTTATTTTTGAAAGCTTAATCTACAATGCCTCAGTTTGCCAAAGAGACATTATAAGAAAACGCATCTTTAAGGACGGTGCTGCTGAAACCTTTAACCAGATTTACTCTTCTACCTCCACTTTGCCCTGTAACACTGTAGATGAGCTGGTAGATAACTTTTATTCTAAAATCTCCGACATCACTGATTCAGTTGCTCCAATTAAAGTGAAAGTCGTTTCTGGGAAGAAAATGTCTCCATGGAGCAGTGCTCCACCAGTCAGAAGTGGAAGAAAAGGAGTGCTAAAGACTGGATTCCAGGTTTACTATATTATCTATAAAGAGAGACTATACAGATATAACTTACAACTGAAAAATGCAAGGGAATCTTTCTTTTCTGAGATCATCAACAAAAACATTAACAATGCTCGTGCATTATTTGCCACGGTCGACAGGTTAACAAACCCTCCTGTAACTGTAGCATCTGAACTCCACTCTACCACGGCCTGCAATGAATTTGCTAATTTCTTCACTGAAAAAACCCAAAAGATCAGAGGGGCAGTCAGCATATCCACATCAACTCTAGTACCAAAGTTGTCTCCAACTAGAACTGATTTTGACAAAATTTCCCAATTTCACCAAATAAACTACAAAAACTTCAATGTCTTCCAGTCAGGCTTCCTGCTCACCACAGTACAGAGACTGCTCTTGTCAAGGTGTTCAGTGACATCCGTACAAATGCAGACTGTGGAAGAACCACAGTGCTGGTATTATTGGACCTTAGGGCAGCATTCGACACTGTTGATCACTCCATTTTATTAGAGTGCCTGGAAAACTTGGTCGGCCATTCTGGTACAGCACTCAATTGGTTTAAATCCTACTTGAAGGACAGGGACTTTTTTGTATCAGTAGGTAACTTTACATCGGAGACCACAAAAATCACATGTGGCATTCCCCAAGGGTCCATCTTAGGGTCCCTCCTATTCAATATCTACATGCTCCCCCTAACTCAGATTTTAATAAACAACAACGTAAGTTATCATCACTATGCAGACGACACACAGCTATACGTTACGATGTCACCAGGTGACTACGAACCCATTCAAGCCCTGGGTAAATGCTTAGAAGAAATCAATGCATGGATGGGCTAAAATTTTCTTCAGCTGAATCAAAACAAAAATGAGCTAATAATCTTTGGACCAAAGGAAGTGTTTAAAAGTTAGCACACAGCTTCAGTTATTACAGCTAGAAACCACCAGTCAGGCTTGAAACCTGGGTGTAGTGATGGACTCAGACCTGAACCTTCAGAGGCACATAAAGATTAAAAGACTAATGTCTCAGCAGGACCTTGAAAAACTAATTCATGCGTTCATCTTTAGAAGAATTGATTACTGCAACGGTGTCTTCACAGGTCTGCCTAAAAAAGTCAATCAGACAGCTGCAGTTGATCCAGAATGCTGCTGCCCGCGTCCTCACTAGAAATAAGAAAGTGGAGCACATCACCCCGGTTCTAAAGTCCCTACACTGGCTCCCTGTAGCTCAGAGAATAGACTTTAAAATACTTATGTTAGTCTATAAATCACTGAATGGCTTAGCACCAAAATACATTACAGACTTGTTGTCAGTGTATCAACCACCCAGACCTCTCAGGTCTTCTGGCTCAAATCTACTCTGCATAGCCAGAACCAGAACCAAACATGGAGAAGCAGCTTTTAGTTCTTATGCTCCACTAGTCTGGAATAAACTCCCAGAAAACTGTAAAAGCGCTGAAACCCTAAGTTGCTTTAAATCAAGATAAAAACGTATTTGTTTAGAGTGGCCTTTGACTGGGCCATCTAAACATTCTTAGTTTTCAGTCCAATTTTCCTTTCGTTTTCTTATCCATCATTCTATTCTCTTTATTTTTTTTAATTACCTCTGTTGTTTAATTTTCTGTATCATTGTAATGTTTTTCCTCATGTACAGCGCATTGAGTGCCTTGTTGCTGAAAAGCGCTATATAAATAAACGTGACTTGACTTAACTGGTAGACTAGTCCAAATCATCAGTAAACCATAGTGGGATTCAACCAGGAAATCACAAAACAACCCAGAACAACATCTAAAGTACTGCAGACTCCACTTTTCTCAGTTTTGGTCAAACTGTTCAAGATTTAACAATACGAACAATAAAAAAAAAACAATATGAAAGAGAGGCTTGGCAATATGGCCTCCATCGGAGAGTTCCAAGGCCAGAACAACTGCTGGCCAAAAATAACATTATGGCCCGTCTCACATTTGCAAAAAAAAAAGAGAGTTTTGGAAAATATTCTGTAGACTGATGAGACAAAAGGGGGACCCTTTGGAATATTTGTGTTGTGTTACATCTGACCTAATAGTAATGGTTTGCTTCCTCAAAACCTGGACCTTTTAAATTTTGCACTCCTGCAGGAGAATGACCAGTCATTAGTACAGGACCTTTAAAAATAACTGGAAACAACTGGTCAGCAATTATAAGAATGGTTTCATTGCTGTAATGCCAATAAGAATTTCCGATTGATTATTGAGATTGTTACAAATATATTTTTGCATGCTACTTTTAAATAATACGTAGAACAGATTAGAAAATGTAAACTCTAAATCTGCCACTGTTAGGGATAATATTACACTAAACTGTGAATGTACTTAATGAAAAAAAAACAATAGATGTATAAAATGGTTGGGTTCAGCATTATCCAGCCTTATTATAATACAGTGTAATTGATACAGAGAACTGAAAAGGAGCACAACACTGATGGTTGGACTAATCAAACACAAAAGCATGGTCAAGTTGGACTACTAGGCAATATTTGTCTAGTAGATCATTTAGGTAGTTATTATTTAGATTAATCTCATGCCACATTTGTCCAATAATTGATCATTTAAACAATTACTATTCCTTTGAAAAGCTTCTTTTTTTAACAAAAAACATTTTCATTTTTTTGCATTCCATAAAAGAAAATGTAAACAAAGTTCTGCACTTTAAAGTATGTTTAATATGTATGAAATGCCAGCTCTATCTGTTCAAATGTTGAGCTGAATACGCCTCATTTTATTCTCATGCATAATACAAAAGTAATATGCATTGCCATCATGATAAAAAAAAATACTGAGCTATTTCTTTTTTGGCTACATCACTAAGCAATTTGTGTTTAGATCAGGTCATAAAATTGAAATCCACTTCCCAGTCTTAAATTAGCAATAGGAGACATCTTGATACCAGACAAAGGCTGCTTTGGAAGCAATGCTTATATTCATACTATAAAAAAAGTTCAATTTAGAGAGAATCCTGGATAAATGTAAATGAATCCGATTGTGAAACTGTGCAGTTCCTGAAAAGCTATTTAACATTATAAATATGATGTTATGAGCATAATAAAGTATATTTTCCTGTTATAAAGAGAGTAAATTCTAAACAGTTCAGATAGACTAACTATGTAGGTCACTTTAGCTCTCCTGGATCTCTGAATCGTTCAGCAGACCCCTGCCATTTAGTTACTATCCAGCCCTATGTAGATCAGCAGCTAATAAATGAATATCATGCAATTCATTGGCTTTTGACACTATAGACTTTCTGGAGCAAAAGTGTTTTCACTCACTGCTTGTTATTGTAATAGCATTGTGTCCCCTCTTTGTACTCTTCTACTCCTCCTGCAATAATGAAGCTAGGCCTGTATAGTAGTACTGTATATAACAGCCTGTTATGGTGCAGAGACCTGTTACCCTTTAAATAATTTAGTTTTATCTATATTCTGCAAAGATTTAATAGGGATTAATAATATGTTATTCATTAACAATCAAGATGACCTTACTCATGTTAGGTCATTTTAATATCCACTTTCTAGAGAAAATGTTAATGTTATCATTATCCAAAAAAAAACTTTTTTCTCTCATTCACATACGATTCAGATTATGTAAGGGCAATAGTGGGTTTAGTATCTTACCCAGGGACACATTTAAGTTGACAGGTTATGGGGTTTGAACCCCTGATCCCTGTCCACTGCCCCCACTTAACCACAGCAGGCCTGTGCAATCAAAATATCACATTTTCACAATTAAGATGGCAGAAAATAAAGATACTTGGGACATTTATTCACATATTCTTTTAAAGACTACGCTGTAACAGCATTGCTACCTGAAAGCATGTAACACACATGGGTGCAAGCATGTGTGCAACAGCAAACCCTTTTCTCCCGACAACGGTGTCACCGGAATCACTTGTATTACATAAGCCAGGTGTGGAATGGTTATATAAAATACAGCGGGAGTGGGAAGGAAGTGGAGCGAGCTCAGAGATGGCAGCATAGAGCAACAGGCTCCTGATTGTGAATTTAAAAAACAGCCTGTTACAACTCGAATCCACTCAGTGAGACAGAGATGTAATTGCAAATGTAACGGGACAAGGATTATGCCCAAAAAAAGTAAAAAAAAACTCCACGCAAAGGAAGAAATACAACATGGAAGAAGATTTAGATAGCAATGACATGCTAGCAGACATGCTAGCGGAGACACAGTCATGCTAGCCAAGATGCTAACATGGGAATTATCCTGAAGGAGCTGCGGGAATTCAGAAAAGACTCCTGCCAGAAGCTGAATAATATACAAGGAGACATGAACAAGATAACTGACAGAGTGGAGGTGGAGGAGCCCATAGACACGGTAGAGACTCGAATCCAGTCGGCGGAGGAGGTCGTAGCTGAGTTGATGAGGCTCCAGATGGAAACGGAAACTAAACTGAAGGATCTGGAGGGAAAATCTTGTCGGGACAATGTAAGAATATATGGAGTAAAAGAGGGAGCTGAAGAGGAGGAATTGTTGTCGAAAGGACTGGAGCTCTCTGGCTCCATGGCTATACACATCGAGAGGGCGCACCGGTTGCTGATCGCAAAACCCCACCCAAAGCTCCACCAAGATGCATAGTTGTCAAATTCACAAGTTTTAAAATGAAAGAAGAAATACTCAAGAAAACCTGGCAAAGAAAAGGGTTTGATTTCCAAGGGAAGATAATACAAATAGATCATGACTATGCTCCGGAGCTGCTGAGGAAGAGGAGAGATTACGCAGAAGCAAAAGCATCGCTAAAGGGGAAAAACATATGATTTCAGACCCCATTTCGAGCCAGACTGTGGATATTCTACAAGGAAGGCACGGTGACCTACAACTCGTCTTAAGCAGCAACAGCGGATATGGCAGAGAGAGGTATCCGGGATGCAAGATGAGCACTAAATATAAAATGAAGAAATGGTCCGGCATTTTTCGACTCCAGCTAGATTGGACGATGTCTAGAAGAATACACGAGTATTATCTTCTAGGCAGTGTGGGTGGTATTAGTTATAGCAGGAAGAGCATAGTGTGGGCATAGGAAATGACGTTTAAAAAGTCAGGACAACTGGGACGTTATGGACCTGTTCAACAGCGTAAATGCTGGACATGGCTTTCCCTCTATTCTCACAGGCCAACTGAGGTCTGAAGTCAGGAAAGAAGCTTTACCACTTGAAGCTAATATAGCTTTTGTTATGATGTTCTTAGTTTTGGTGTAGTTCATGTTTGTGCTACTGTCATTGATAGCACGAGGGGAGAAATACTTTTTTGAGGTTGTTTTTTGCATGCAGGGGTCAAGTTTTCAAAGGACATTAGATGCAAAATACCAAGTCAATTAAAGTAAGTACATATAATGTAAATGGCCCAAGAAATTCAAGTTAAAGGAGCAAGATTATGGCAAAATTGAAGCAAGAAGAAATAGATGTGGCTCTACACCAAGAGACACGCTTATCAGATCCGTAACATGAAGAGACATGGCTCAAGGAGAGGGGTTGTAATATTGTAATATTAATCTCAAGAAAACGGAATTTTCGATTGTTATAAACAGTACAGACCAAAGGTTTGGACACACCTTCTCATTCAAAGAGTTGTCTTTATTTTCATGACTATAAATATTGTAGCTTCACACTGAAGGCGTCAAAACTATGAATTAACACATGTGGAATTATATACTGAACAAAAAAGTGTGAAACAACTGAAAATATGTCTTATATTCTTGGTTCTTCAAAGTAGGCACTTTTTGCTTTGATTACTGCTCCGCACACTCTTGGCATTCTGTTGATGAGCTTCAAGAGGTAGTCACCTGAAATGGTTTTCCAACAGTCTTGAAGGAGTTCCCAGAGATGCTTAGCACTTGTTGGCCCTTTTGCCTTCACTTCGCGGTCCAGCTCACCCCAAACCATCTCGATTGGGTTCAGGTCCGGTGACTGTGGAGGCCATGTCATCTGCCGCAGCACCCCATCACTCTCCTTCTTGGTCAAATAGCCCTTACATAGCCTGGAGGTGTGTTTTGGGTCACTGTCCTGTTGAAAAATAAATGATGGTCCAACTAATCGAAAATTCCGTTTTCTTGAGATTAATATTACAACCCCTCTCCTTGAGCCATGTCTATATGAAGAATAATATAGGCCAAATCCCCATCTTTTAAGTTTTTCATGTTACAGATCTGATAAGCGTGTCTCTTGGAGTAGAGCCACATCTATTTCTTCTCGCTTCAATTTTGCCATAATCTTGCTCCTTTAAATTGAATTTCTTGGGCCATTTTCATTATATGTCAGTCATTTTCTACCGCTTATTCCATAGTGGGTCATGGGGGAGCTGGTGCCTATCTCCAGCAGTCTATGGGCGAGAGGCAGGGTACACCCTGGACAAGTCACCAGTCCATCACAGGGCAACACACAAACAACCATGCACACACCTAAGGGCAATTCAGAGTGACCAATTAACCTAACAGGCATGTCTTTGGACTGTGGGAGGAAGCCAGAGTACCCAGTGAGAACCCACGCATGCACGGGGAGGAGAGAACATGCAAACTCCATGCAGAAAGACCCCCGGTCAGGAATCGAACCCAGGACCTTCTTGCTGCAAGGCAACAGTGCTACCAACTGTGCCACTGTGCAGCGCTACATTATATGTACTTACTTACTTTAATTGACTTGGCATTTTGCATCTAATGTCCTTTGAAAACTTGACCCCTGCATGCAAAAAACAACCTCAAAAAAGTATTTCTCCCCTCGTGCTATCACTAACAGTAGCACAAACATGAACTACACCAAAACTAAGAACATTATAACAAAAGCTATATTAGCTTCCAGTGGTAAAGCTTCTTTCCTGACTTCAGACCTCAGTTGGCTTGTGAGAATAGAGGGAAAGCCATGTCCAGCATTTACGCTGTTGAACAGGTCCATAACGCCCCAGTTGTCCTGACTTTTTAAATGTCATTTTCTATGCCCACACTATGCTCTTCCTGCTATAACTAATACCACCCACACTGCCTAGAAGATAATACTCGTGTACTCTTCTAGAATTCGTCCAATCTAGCTGGAGTCAAAAAATGCCGGACCATTTCTTCATTTTATATTTAGTGCTCATCTTGCATCCCGGATACCTCTCTCTGCCATATCCGCTGTTGCTGCTTAAGACGAGTTGTAGGTCACCGTGCCTTCCTTGTAGAATATCCACAGTCTGGCTCGAAATGGGGTCTGAAATCGTATGTTTTTCCCCTTTAGCGATGCTTTTGCTTTTGCGTAATCTCTCCACATGTGTTAATTCATAGTTTTGATGCCTTCAGTGTGAAGCTACAATATTCATAGTCATGAAAATAAAGAAAACTCTTTAAATGAGAAGGTGTGTCCAAACTTTTGGTCTCTACTGTATATTGACTCTTCCCAGAGGAACTGTAAGCAGGAAAGGACTCGTATCCTGGAACCAAATAACATCAGAAAACAGCAATATGATGTAAACCTTAGTTTAAACTTTATTTGATCTGAATGACTTTTGTTTGTTCTTCAGATAATCATTGTGTAAACTGCCCCCTGTTCAGCCTTGTTGTGCAGTGTTTTCTTTGTTGATACTGTATTTTGTAGTTCCACTAAAAATTGGGGAAAAAAAAGAAAACCCAATAAAACACAAAAAAATAAAAATAAAAAACATAGTGGGAGTGAATATAAGCGTCTGAAACTAATAGTTACTCCATATTTTACATTCAAGAGTTTAGGAGTACTACAGTAATGTAGCTGTCAATTGTCATTCAGATGACAGTCTGTCACACCTTTAACCAATCAGTATATCAACAGTTAGGTTGCCAACAACCTGTTATTTTGTCCTAAAAAGTCCTGTACAGTACATTCAGCGGATGGAAGGCAAATGGAAATTCTGATGTACCATTTGTTGTACATTCGGCTCAGACACTGAGAAAAAACAAATCTAGCCACCACTGGAGTTAATTCTCTTGGGTAAACATACAGAAGGAGAGTTTGAGCTCTTATTGGTTTAACTGAAAGTTATCTGTGGAGATGTCTGTGTAGACATGTTGTACTGACAAATGACACAGAAAAAGAAAAAGCCATGATAAACAATGCATTTTTTTTACTTTGAAACTTTATTCTAACAAACAGCAGTTTCTGTTGCCTCAATATGTCTGCTTACTCCATCTTCTTTTTCTGTGTTGCTAGTAAGAGACCACAGAACAATTTGACATATTCTCGTAAAAAGGAAAACAAATCTGTTTTCTTTACAGCAGTTAGCCTCCATGTCCTGCTGTTACACATTGTCATATTCATATATGGCAATGCCCTTCAGTTTTAGAGAGGTCATGTTTCAAAATATATTTTTGTGTCATAAAAAGAGCTTTTCAATATGTGGTGAACATTAACATCTCTCTGTATTTGTTTGATTCTACAAATGGTAAATGGACTGAACTTATATAGCGCTTTTCCAGTCATACAGACTGCTCAAAGCACTTTACACTAGAGCCACATTCACCCAATCGCACTCACTAACACATTCATACACTGATACGCAGATCGGTAGGCAACTTGAGTTTAAGTGTCTTGCCCAGGGGCACATCAACATATGGCAGGAGGAAGCTGGAATCAAACCCACAACCTTCTGATTGCAAGACTACTACTCTTCCAATTGAGCCAACTTATCTTCAAATTTTTTCTCTTTGTTTTTTTGTCTGCAGATTTAGAACAGCATGCCTATATGTTTGCCAGCGGCACAAGCAGAGTCATTATGGAAGTGAAAGAGCGACGTCCATACTGCTCACTAACCAAGAGCCGGAAAGAGAAAGAGGGCAAATACACTGGTAAGACAACCCAATAGAAGCTGTCATGCATACACTTATGCAGTCATGCATGCTTGTATTCACATACAGTTGGTACCAGATTTATAAATAAATTGCATAATAAAAACAAAGCTGTCTTGCTTTTCGAAGGTCAGACTAAAAGTTTCCTGTTTAAGGTCAGTTTTGACAATTTTTAAATGCTAGAATAATATGGTGAAATAAAAAAAAACCTTTGAAAATGTTTTTTAACTTTATTCGGTTTCAAAAGTTCACATTCACTTGTCCAGTTTTTGGTAGAATTGCCTTTTAAACTTTATGACTTTGATGGAATATTTTAAAGCATCCTACAATAAGCTTCTGGAATTGTGGCCCATTTTTCCTTACAGAACTGGTGGAACTGAGTCAGGTTTGCTGGCTGCCTTGCTCACACACACGCACACCTTTTCTGTTAGGGCTTTCTGATGGGCACCCTAGAACATTTACATTGTTATTCTTAAGCCACTTTGTAACTAATGTTATGGTGTACTGTGATGGTATTGTCCCCATGGAGCCCCCATTTGTTCCCATCAACCTTCTTGGTTGATATTTTGAGATATTGCTTCAATATTTACACATAAGGATCTCAAAAGTAAAGAGCGCTAAATTGCTTACGCAAAAAACTAATTGGACGTGCAATAAGTGGGTGTGAGCGGGCGTTTCTTTAAAAGATTGCACAAGCAGTGGATACCAAGTGAAAAAGAGGTTCAGACCACCCTATTTAAATGAGAAAATTGTGTGCTACTTGCTGCTACTGCCCCCAGTGGAACAAGAGGAAAAGCAAACAAAAGTTGTGGCACATGAAACATGCAGAGGTTGTTGCGCTGCTTCATTTTGAATTTTCCAGTTGTTGATTTTTTTTTCCTTCTGTTCCATTCTACTCCTGCTTTTCTGGACTCTTACAGTTTGTTAACCTTTGTCGTTGCCATTAACAGCAGCAGGTTTATTATCTCAGCCTCTGCCCTGACAAGATTATTCCTCTTTTTCAGTCCATTTGCAAAGGGTGCTTCTGAGGGTGTAATTGCGCAAGCAGAAGGCTGAGTTTGAAGCTGTTCAGTGAGCAGATGCTTTATGTTTGGGGTCCGGTCAGGCCCAGTGAAGCAAAATATAAATTCTGTTTTGCCTTTAATCAAAATATTGGATTACAGGCCATTGCGCAGAAGGGCAGAGCTGTGTCCAGAGTAGCGCGCCCTCCGCCATCGGTGTCCACACGGGGCGGCTGGTTAGTGCTGTGTCTGCACTAAAGGAGCATGCACAGCTTGTTAACTGTGTTTTTGGATGTAACTCGCAACAGTTGAAGCTTATAAAGTGCCCAATCAATATTAACAATAAAACAGACAAACATGTCTGTCAAATAATTTATTTGAAGTTTGTCTCCCTTGAACTTTTAATTCTTTTTGGAGACTCACCCTATTCTTTTTTTAATGAGAATATATGTTTCAAGAGTTCAGAGCTTATCATAAACAGTCACAATATTTAAGCCTGAACGTAATATTAGCAACATAAAAATAGTTTGTTGTAGGAGATGGCTTTACTAACTTGAAAACATTGGGTCACATCCCTGTCCTCCAAGGAATTTAAATTGAACATTTATATAGATAAAAATAACTTATATTCCAATGATTTTACTGAATTTGCTTTGTTTGTTTTGGCAACATTTTAAACAAATTTTACGTGTTTGATTTTTGTTCACACAAATTCATTTTACACAGTAAAAACCCTCCCCTGGCAAATGTTCACATTAAAAAACATAATGAACCTGATCCATCTCCAATTGCTCTGCACTGACACAATGTTACTGTCAATAATGGAATTTGCTTTGTTTAGTGACAAAGTGAAAATATACACTGTCTTTTTATTTCTTTCCTATTAATTATATTATCAACATCCAAGCACAGTGGGTCCTTTGCATAATGTACAATTACAGTTAACAGGCTGTGTGCCCTTCTCTGGTGGATTGTCAGGATTGTGCACACTTCACCATGATCAGGTTTGTGCATGTTCAGCAGCAGATGATCTCACTGATAATGATGGAGCACTGGAATGATCCAGACACAAGAAAAAAGCCTTGAAAGAGTTTTATCATAGGATAAATGTCATGGCTCTTGTGGTAAGGGATTGCATTTGCATATCCCCTTACCAGAATCAGAATCCCTTTATTGTCATTATACAAAAAAGCTCAACACTGACTCCACCTAGCAGTGGTAGAAGGTCATCAAGAGCTCACATCTCAAGATGTTTTTTCTGAGAATCCTCGGGAGGTAGAGTCTTTGCTGCGTCTTCTTCAGGATTGAGGTGGAGTTTGCAGTCCAGGACAGGTCTTCACTGATGTAAGTACCCAGGAACCTGAAGTTTGGTACCATCTGCACCCCTGTTTATAGTGATGGGCTGAATGTCCGGTTTACACCTTCTAACGTCAATAATCAGTTCCTTTGACTTGGAGGTGTTCAAGATGAGGTTGTTGGTGGTGAACCAGACAGAAAATTGCTCCACCTCTATTCTGTATGCAGTCTCATCTCCTCCAGACATGAGCCCCACCACCGTAATGTCATCCGCAAACTTTATGATGGTGTTGTTCTGTTGGGTTGGGATATAGTCGTGGGTATAGAGGGTGTATATAGGGGGCTTAGCACACAGACCCGTGGAGAGCCCAGGCTGATGCTCAGTGCTGAACATAGGTGGAGCCCTACTCTCATCCTCTGGGAGCAGTCTGTCAGAAAGTCCATAATCCAATAGCAGATGTTGTGGGTATGATCCAAGTCTCCCAACTTGCTCACCAATCTGCTCAGGATGATAGTATTGAAAGCGGAGCTGATGTCCAAGAAGAGCAGCCTCGCATAGCTCCTTTGTTGTTCTATGTGTGTCAGCGTGGTGTGCAGAGCAGTGGCAATGGCTTCTTCTGTAGACCAGTTGGCTCTGTAGGCAAACTGGTGGGGGTCAAGTGTAGTTGAGCCTCGCTTTTCTTTCCTCTCATTGCGCCGCCTCCTTCGCCTGCCCGCAGGGATAAGTATCCACGGGGTGCCAGGTGTCTGAGCTATGTCCGGCAGTATGTTATGTGTGTGTATAAAGTCCTTGATTACGTACTGTTCACTCTTTGATCCAATACGGAAAATATCCTGTCAACTATAGATGATAAATGCATGGCAGGTCGAGCAGACAAAAAAACAGACATACTAGCGAAATACAATGTCGACAAGAGAAGCTCCGAGCCGCTGCATCTGTGTGCTGCCATTACTTCTTTTTTCTGTGTGCATTTATGTCATTATCATATGTTTTGCATATTCATGAAGGCAAACACGGTTAAATGTTTGCACCCGCCGTTCCGTTGATTTTACACACACAATCCGATTAGCACCTGGGTTGTAGATCAGCCTTGCAGACTCAAACAGGTTTTGAGGTGGTTTTGTACATGTGCCATGAATTAATTTAAATAACATGAACCTATTGATGGCTTACATGCCATGGCATCATCATCTGGGCTTTCCCAAATTATTAAGTGGCATAGTAATCTTGGTGTATGTAAAGTTCTGCATTTGAAGAAAACAATACATTGTCAAACAATTGTCTCTGTCATTATTCTGGTATTTAGCAAATTGAGATCATTTTGGTCATCCTAACTGAGCTAATTCAAGAAAGGGTTTTGTTTGATTTAATGTCAGACACTGAGAAAAATCTTTTTTGTGTGTGTGTTTTTTTAGTGGAGGGCAGTGGATGTCCACAAAATGCAGTTAAAAGCCTTCAGCTGATTCAAAATCCTGCAGCAAGAGTTCTGATGAAAATTAAAAAGAGAGATCATATTTCTCGTATTTTAGCTTCCCTTCATTGGCTCGCTGTTAAATCCAGAATAGGGTTTAAAATTCTCCTCCTCACATATAAAGCCCTCAGTGATCTAGCTCCATCATACATCAGAGATCTGATTGTTCCATATGTTCCTAACAGAGCACTTCGTTCTCAGACTGCAGGTTTACTGGTGGTTCCTAGAGTCTCTAGAAGTAGAATGGGAGGCAGTTCCTTTAGTTATCGAGCTCCTCTCCTGTGGATCCAGCTCCCGGTTTTGGTCTGTGAGGCAGACACCCTGTCTACTTTTAAGGCTAGGCTTAAAACTTTCCTTTTTGATAAAGCTTATAGTTAGATTGCCTTAGGCTATCTTCCTTATTTTTACCTCTGCCTTTCTCCCTCCCTCCTGCCTAAACTGGCTCTTTTATGGTTGAGGTGCAAACACACCCTCCATTTCTGCTACCTGTATGACCCCTTCTCTTTTCCAATGGTTATAATCAGTCAGACAGAGAGAGGTATCCCAATCCTTGTGGTTTTTAGTATAACAATGACCATCAGGGGGCTCTAGATGGACAAACTATCAGTTTATTATTTTACTTAGTACCCCTACATGTGGCCCGTTCTGGGGTGGCCACTCGGTGGTCTGGTCTGGCCTCCCCGGCGGCCCCGTGCCGTTCCGGACCCTTTGTGGCGTGCCTTGAGACGACATTGTTGTAAATAAGCGCTATATAAAGAAATAAACTGAAACAGAAACTACCTCTGTAGTTATGCTGCTATAGGCTTAGGCTGCTGGAGGACATAATGACCACTTTCACCCTCTTTGCTACATTCTCACACTACTCTCCAATTTTGCATTATTTGCTGTTATTTCAGTTTTTAACTTTGTTCTCTCTCTTTTCTCTTCCTAGAAGCTACACCTGATCTGACTCTGTGTCTACCTATGACACTTTTCTGGGTTGGGGCATCGTCTGAGCTTCTGCTGGCAACAACTTAATGCTCACCCTCTACCGATGATCCACTTGGCCCTGTCTTTCAGTGTTTAACCCTTTCTCTCTCCTAGACATAGCTACTGATTGAGCTTGTACTGTGACTAACTATGTAGTTTCTTTCAGACTCTAACCTTGAAAACTGACTCAGAGTTTATCTGTTCTCTTTTTCTAGATGAGACGACTAAAGGAGCTACATCCACTAACATTTACTTTTCCTTCCCAAAGAAAGTACCTCTGGATCAGTGCTTCTGTATTCCTTGTGTGTCTCTGCTTTGTTCTCTCAAACCCCCATTCGGTCGTGGCAGATGGCCGCTCACACTGAGCCTGGTTCTGCTGGAGGTTTCTTCCTGTTAAAAGGGAGTTTTTCCTCTCCACTGTCGTTACATGCATGCTCAGTATGAGGGATTGCTGCAACGTCAACGCCAGTGACTGTTCACTGTCTCTACATGCTCATCCAGGATGAGTGACTGCTGCGGGTCACTGACTCGATGCAATCTGCTGGGTTTCCTTAGACAGAAAAACGTTTTAACCAATTTGAATAAATAACTGAATCTGACTGCACTGTTCAATGGTTAGGACTAATTGGAATGTATGAACCTAACTTTGTGAAGTGCCTTGAGACGACATGTGTTGTGAATTGGCGCTATATAAATAAACTGAATGGAATTGTTTGAAAATATCTGGTTTAAACTTTACATTGTTTTAGTAACTTTACCTAAGTAAGTGACACATGGTATTAAGCAGTTAATCAACATTTGATGTTTTTTTTATGAAGTTGTTTTCCCTGTCAACTCAAAAAGATTCTAAGTGACACCCACAAAACCTGCTTTAACCATCTTTGTATTTGCCTATATGAATAAGGTAGCCTCGGTTTAATTTTGTGGGTTATGACTGATCTTTTGTTTCACTGATTCTTACTCAGTTATTCCTCTGTCTGATGATGCCAAATAACAGAATGTTGTGCTGTTTGGGAAATAGAACAACAGTTTTCTGACATCTAGATTGCCTTAAAAACAATATGTCCCCTAGACAGTAAAGTTGAATGCATTTTAAACTGGTGGTACACTTGCAGCCTCCACATTTGCCCTTATCCATCATTACCATTTGTTTTTCAAGTACCTAGCTCATTTTCAGAATGTGCTTAATTTGGTAATATTGGTGCAGTATAAATAGGCCATTAAGAATTTTTCTAATAACGTGTTGTCAAAATTGTTGCTTGACCTAACACACCTTAACCTTTTATGATATGTTGAACTTTTCACAGCCATTTAGACGAATTAGCATTCATAGGACGACAATATTAAAGATAAAACTCTGGTTTAATCCACCTTGGATGTTATTTATTTCTGGATATTAGTGTTAAGGATCAGAACTGTCTACTTTTTGCTGAAAGTTTAAAATGTTGCATTTGAATACTATGATACCTGGGAGCCACAAAAAAACAGAAAACAAAAGCCTTCTCTTATTAGATAAAAACTGGATTAAAATCTGGTATTCAGATACACAGGCATATTCAATAAATTACTGTAGTATAAGTTACAATGTTCTGATGAGGCCTGTTGGTCATATAAAGAAACTTTTGAAAATAATCCTTGAAGTAGGTATTAAACATAATTTTCATGAAGTCCACATTTCTGTATTTATAAAGTTTTTTTGATGGTCTGATGTAATATAAACTTAAATGTTGGGTTTTCATTAGCAATTTAGAAAATAAAGTCACTTGTCGTTAAAAGAGACAATTTAAGGCAATGAGCCCCCACAGAGTAATCGTCAGGGAATAGGAATCATTTTACCAGAAAATGTGACATTTTTCTATCTGATGACTTTGTCTTTACCTCTAATTCAGCAATTGAATCAACGATACACAGAGTTACACTGGAGCACAGGGGACTTGGGTAACCACGTAGGGTGACACTCATGCGACGAAGGACTGGCAGCCAGCTCCTTTTATACACTAGCTGATGACAATAGGAAACAGGTGTGCAGAGGCATAGAGCTCTGATCCACCCAGCAGCAGAGTATGTAGCTGCGCCCTCCAGTGGCCACCTAAGATAATCCACAAACCAACCACACAAACACCCCACATTCCTGACACCTCTTGTCAACGACCGCCACCTGTTGGTCCGGAAGACTCATAGGGAAGTGAAGACTCAAATTCAGAGATAAGAGAAGGATCAAAACTGAATGGCCGAGGCACCAAAGACCAAAGCCCTCCCAATTGACGAGCTATTGCCAACCACAACCTTGGGGACAGGAGTCAATGATCCTTCGGACCAAGTAAGAGGGAACCCCCTCAACGTTCAGGGTGGGAGGAATAGGCTCAGAAGGAGGGCACAAGGAGCTGGAAGGAACAGTTTGGTCTGAGAAATGTGGAAGGTGGGATGGATGCACATACTGTCAGGAAGGGAGAGACGGACAACCGTAGAATTGATAATGGCAAATATTTCATATGGATCTGGGTGAAAGTTCTTTGGATATGAATTTCAATGGAATGTCTCGGGAGGATAACCAAACCTTTTGTCTGGGAGTGTAGATGGGTATGGATGTTCTCTTGCGATCTGCAAAACTTTTGTTGTGTTCTATGGTTCGATTTAATGAGGCAGTGATATTAGACCAGATTCTCTTGCAACGGCAGATGTGATGTTATACAGAAGTAACTGAGATCTTCTGTTCATCTGCAGGGAAGAGAGGCGGTTGATAGCCTAGCAAGACCACAAAAGAAGAGATGGAGATGAGGCATCTGAGGGAGGTTTCTAGTTCCTCGTTCATTCTTTCAGTCTGATCGTTAGATTGGGGATGGAAGCCAGAAGTAAGACAAAACTTAGCCCCTGAGGTGGTGCAAAACGGCTTCCAAGACACAAGAAATTAACTGGGTACCACGGTCCAAGAGGATCTCCTGGGGAATACCATGCAGACAGAAAATTTGTTTAATAAGAAGTTGGGCAGTTTACAAGGATGTGGATAACTTTTAGAGGAAGGAGATGACATGTTTTAAAGAAGCAATCAATGATGGTGAAGATGGTAGTTAACCTACAGATACAGGCAGTCCAGTGACAAAATCGATGGCGATGCAAGACCAGGGGTTTGTGGGTATGGCAAGGGGCTATAGAAGGCCAGAAGGAGGTTTATTGCTGGTTGTATTCCTGGCACAGACGGAATACGGAATTGATGCCCCAAGACATGCGTCCACCATACACTTTGCATGAAAACCAGATGCTCAAATTGTGTTCGGTCTGAACCCACCATCAGACGCTGGGCGATAAAAGATGGAAAAGTTGAAACGAGTAAAGTACAGAGACTAATGGCACTGGTGCAAATTTAAGCCTTTAGGTGACTGGTTTGATAAATTCTTATGATCCATCCAAACCAACACAGGATATTCAGCACTCTTCAATCAGTGCTGTTACTCCTCAGAAGCCAGCTGGATGGCCAGAAGTTGTCACTCTTCCACATAATAATTTTGCTCAGTAGGTGAAAGGCAGTGAGAGAAGAAGGCACAGGCATGGAGTTTTGAATCAGAGTCAGATCGTTGGGATAGTATGGCTCTGACTCCCACATTTAAGGCATCAACTTCTAGGATAAATTGTTTCTGGGGGTCGGGCTAAAATAGGATAAAAGCCTAAGAGAAGCTTACATTGAGCTGAGTGAAAGCCTCTTCAGCAACAAGATTCCATTGGAAGGTGTTTTTGGTGGATGTAAGGGAAGTGAGAGGTGCTGCAATTTGGCTGTAGTTTCTGATTAATCTGCAGCAGAAATGAGCAAAACCCAGGAATCTTTGTAACTGTTTTGTGTTCAGGGGGTTGTCCAGTTTATAAGGCCTTCTGTTTTCTCGGGGTCTTGTGGGAACCTGTCTGCCCCCGAATATGTAACCCAGGAATGTAACAGATGATTTGTAAAACTGACATTTCTCTGCTTTGACATACAGTTGGTTTTACAAAGATGGAGGCATTGGAGTACTTGGCAGACGTGTTTTTTATGATCAGCAAGGTTCTTGAAGTAGTACAAGATATCATCTAGGTAGACAAACACAAAAAGGTTAATGAAATCATGGAGGACGTCCTTTACTGGGGCTTGGGAAACGCCTGGAGCATAAGTTAACCCAATAGCCATGACCAGGTACTTGAAATGTCCCAATGGTGTTCTGATGGCTGTTTTCCACTCATCTCCCTGCCAGATGAGAACCAAATGATATGCGTTCTGAGGTCAAGTTTAGTAAAAACAGTTGCTCCATAGACTGGTTCAAAGGAAGAAGAGATGAAAGGAAGTGAATAGTTGTCTCTAACTGTGATTTGGTTTAAACCTCTGCAGTCTATACAGGGACGAAATGAACCTTCCTTCCTAGATACAAACATAAATCCTGCCCCTAGTGGTGAGGATGAGTGTCGGGTGATTCCAACGTGATTTATTAATGTATTTCTCCATCGACTCTCTTTTTAGGCCAGGAAATGTTGAATAATCACCTGGCAGGTAATGGGGCTCCAGGAAGGATGTCAATCACACAATCATATGGTCTGTGGGGTGGAGGAGACAGAGCTTTATGCTTACTGAATACATGTTTGAGGTCCAAATAAGCCTCAGGAACATAGGATAGGTCAGGTGGATCCCACTCCTTCTCCATCTCAGAGGGAGGATGATGAGGAACTGCTGACTGTAGGCAGGAAGAGAGACAGGTAGTGGACCAGGATTCCAATCTGTGTTCCACCCAATCCAGGTAAGGGTTCAGTGTTGTCAGCCAGCTATATCCTAAAACCAAAGGAAAGTGAGATGTGGAAAAAACAAAGAAGGAGGTTCATTCATTGTGGTTTCCAGAAATGACCAGCTGCACTGGGTTGTTCCTGTGGGTAATCGGAGAGCCCATCCATCCGGTGCTGACACCTTCAAAGGAAATGGGAGAATTTCAGTCTCAATGCTACATTGCTTGACAACAGTTTCATTAATGAGGTTCTGCTCACAGCCTGAGTCAACGAGGGTACACAGGTTGATGGAGTCTTTGTGAAAAATCAATGTTGCTGGCAAGGTGAGTTAGGGATGGTTACCTGATGTGATTTGTCCATCTTCCTGCATTCACGGATGGACCCTCTTCTTTAGCCACAAGGGGAATGAGGCTAGGAAATTGCCTGGCTCTCCACAGTAAATGCACAGGTTGTTCTTTACCCTTCATTGTCACTCCTCAGGATTGAGCTGGGTTCGACCGACCTGCATAGGTTCTGGCTCTGCGGTTACCAAGCCTAATAGGTGGAGGTAAGCTAGAAGGAAGTACAACTGGGGTAGTGTTATTTAATGAAGAACGTCTCTTAATTGTCTTGTTTCTTTCCCTCATCTGTTATCCATCTTAATAACCGTTGCAACCGATTTATCTAGAGTCTTAGGCTCGTCCAGAAGTGCCAATTCGTCTTTGACGGAATCATTCAAAGTATGGAAGAATGCACTCTTAAGTGGGCTGGAGTTCCAACCTGAATGAGCACCTAAAGTGCAGAACTCTATTGTGAACTCAGCTAAAGATCTTTGTCCTTACTTTACTTTCCACAACCTACTGGCAAGAGAAGTCTGATAAGGTTCTGGAGTGAAGGTGGCTTTAAACTCTTGAATAAACTCCTGGAAAGTACACCCAAAGTAGGGATAATTCTAAAAATGGGCTTCTGCCCATTGTCCTTCTTGAGAAAGCTTAGGTCTTTCTGTGTTTGCAGCAAGATGCTGCAAATCTTCTATAAGTCTGTTGTAGAGAGCGTGATCTCTTCTGCCATCATCTGCTGGGGCACCAGCATCAGAGCCACAGAGGGACTTAAAAAAGCTCAACAAGCTAGCAAAGAAGGCTGGCTCTGTTCTGGGGACGACTCTGGAACCTCTGGAGATCATTGTACAAAGGAGGATTCTTCATAAAATGAAGAACATTATGGAGAACCCTGAGCATCTTCTTCATGAGACTGTTGTACAACAACAGAGTATCTTCAGTCAGGGGCTTCTTCAGATCTGCTATAAGACAGACCACTACAGGATATCGTTCCTGCCCATAGCCATCAGCATCTACGATGGCTCTTTTAGGAAACCTGCCAAATTTGAGCTACAACAACATTTAATTTCCCTTTGGTATTAATAAAGTTTTTTTGAATTGAATTAAGGCCTTGTTAGAAAAGAGCCCTAATTTGTAGGAAATCTTAGCGTCATCAGAGGGAAAAGAATATGGGGAGTGATTAACAACCAGTGAGCATAGCAGGAATTCCCCAAAATAGCCCAACTCACCCAAATACTTTTCAGGAGTAGGGGAAATGACGACACGAATAGTGGGATGAGTCGGAAATACGGAAACTCTGGGAACATCTGCAGGCAGAGGTGTGGATAATTCTGTTTGGAGATTCTGCAACAGGGTGGTGATTCCAGACAAATGGTTGGTTAAACTTTGTTCTTCAAGAGAGATCAGGATGGCTTCATGAGTCTTGAGTGGTAATTTATGTTCCTGGAAAATGTTTTTTCTGAGAGCATTAGATGGGTTAGAATGGCTTGAGTGTTCTGTTAGGGTTTTGTTCAGGTTCCTGACCCACATGCACAAATGCTCTCAGATGACAGGAGAAAGTTTTAAAAGGTTTAATGAACATAAAATGAATATGAATGCACAGGTCTTCTTGGTCTGTGTGTGTGCTGTGTGGGGAAAACGGGTCAGCAGAGACACTAGGAGGAGAGAGACAGAGATGAATGGAAAGAATAGTTGCTGAGAAGTTGTATATCACTGTTGTATAAACATAAACACCCCAGATTCCTGACAAGAACATTTACTGATATCCCATCTCTATGTAAAATTATGCAAAAAGATCAGATCCTGGAAAAGGTCTATGTTTTAAAAATCTCAGATATATAGTCTACCTACCGTATATATTATCTGTTTCCCAGTTTATGGCTTAGACACTCTGCATCACAAATATTGTGGCATATTCCATAGTCTTATGTTTTTATGTTGTAATGTGAGTGATACATTTAGTCACAACACTGCAAACGCACATGAAATGACATTTTGTATTGTTTTTTGGATTTGAATTCATAGTTTACATTATTATATTATATTACATTATATTATATTAGATTAGATTAGATTAGATTAGATTAGATTAGATTAGATTAGATTAGATTAGATTAGATTAGATTAGAAAGGTCTTGCAGTGTTTTTGAGTGTTTCTACCTGGCATCTTAAACCAGAGAGAATACATGATAGCCATCTTGACTATCATGTTGGGGGACATCTGATATCAGTTTTAACTAGCCTAGCAGTTTTGCAGACATTAAATAATTATTTACATTGCTGTGAGAAGGTATTCAACCCCTTTATGTTTTTTTTCTGTTTTTGCTTTTTTATCATATGCAATCAGATCATGAAATTCATTTAATGTAAGATAAATATAGCCTGAGTAAATAAAATGTGTGTTGTTAAGAGAAAGCAGCGATCCAAACCAACCTGGTCCTCAATGAAAAAGTAATTGCTCCCTTAACCTAATAACTAGTGGTGCCTTACTTCTGGCAAAAAATGCCAACAAGCATTTGTTATAATAAGGAAGGATGCTTTTTATCAGTGTGAAGCTGAATTCATGGTTATAACAGTTACATAACATGAGTACCACCACAATGTTTTACGGTCAGTAAAGATACATTCCCTGTGCAGGAAACGTTTTAAGAGCCATGGCAGTTCTGGGATAGACAGGCTCAATTTCAAGGATTTCTTGTTTCTACAGGCCTGATTGAAATCTGGTCTGGATTATAAATTGAAATAGAAAATGTGGCAGATCATAGTGAAGTCGTGATATAACAAAGAGGGCAAGTATTTTGTCACATAGAACAAGATTAGTTGGATAACTGTAATTCCTTAATAAATAAAATCATCATTTAAAAACTGCATTTTGGATTTTGGATTGAGGTTATCTTTGTCTAATATTAAAATGTGATTAATGATGTAAAACATTTAGGTGTAGCAACAAAAGCAGTAACAGAAAATAATTGTGAGAGGGCAAATCACTTTCACAGCACTGTACATTCATGCTAACTACCACATATGAACCCTATGCAGATGGCCAGGGCTCAAATGATAAAGTGGTTGTCCTCCACTTGGAACGTTAGCAGGTTCTCTATGCTATGAAGCATCCTTGGACAGGACAGTGGCCTCTCTTGATGCTTTCTTAAACATGAGTCATATTAAACATTCACCTATGAAGAACTATTTAACTATTTTCGTTCTACTTGAGGGCCTTGTGGATTTGTGCAAACAGAGTCTGGTTAGTAGAAGTTTGCGAAACTGTTTTAAATGTCAGTTTAAATCCAAATCTGTTACACTCAAAGATGACATTTTTACAAATGTAATAAATAATGCCACTGAATATTTTGTGGTCCTTTTACTAGATGAAATTGCACCAGCCAATGGTAGTGATGGGTGGTTTATGGGAGAGAATGTGAAAAAAAATATGTTCTGTTTAAAAAGGTACCAGAGGGGCCAGAACGTGAGGAAAAGCCTGAGACTTTCATGCTGTTGAGAAATAGTTTCCAGAGCAACTTCTATGTTTAGATCTGATCCCGGTGAGATGTAGAATATTGTGTTAAAGAGCCGTGTGGTACCCTTAGCTTTAGGGTGGTTCACTTCACCTGAAGAAACAGAGTCAACCTTTAGATTTCTAGTAAAGTGTAATACAAACTATTGATATATATATATGTATATTCTTCAAAATGTATTGAACAGTCTATAAACGCAACTGTGAAACCTCTACTAGTGATGGACGTTTCCAACAAATACAGAACTCAAAATCTATTGTAAATATCCACTGTTTAAAAATGTGCACACATACAGTACATGCAATGTAACTGTGCACAGATAAAAATGTCAGAATGCCAGCCACACAGGTTTTTTTCAACGAGATTCACTCCTTACTCATTATTGCGACCATAATGTACTGAAAAAGTATTGGCACAACAACAAACACTTTGGTACATCACCATTTTATTGTGACTCTAAAAGAAATACACTCGCCTTTTGCAGTCTATTTAATGTCTGTCCATGTGGTAACAGTGAAGAGTTTCGGTGACTGTTGTCTGGTTACTTTAATCCCACTGCTGAAAACAGCCTCTCTGATGGACTAGAGGACCCAGGGATGCTCGTGTATTTGTTTGTGCTGATTTATTTCACCTTCCAAGTGAATTAGTGTGAAGGAGATCAGTCTCAGTCTTTTTTATTTCAATATGTGTCACAAAAGCACTCCATCTTGGACAATCATGTTGGCAAATAATTACAATTTGAAGTGTTGTTCTCAGTCTCTTACTACCACAGCATAATAATAAGAAAGGAAGGTCCTTATCAGAATGATAATCGGAAACCTTAGTCGAATTTGTACACATAATTATAAATTGTTTCTTTTCTTATTTAAGATCAACAATATATAGAAACATGAGCTTTAAATAGAAAACATCAAAATAACGAAGAAGAAATTAAGAACAAACACAGCAGAGCAATAAAACAGAAAATACATCATAGAAATAGATAATGATAGCAAATTAAATAATAAAAAAATAAAACAAGTAAAAAACAAATACTCTGATGATGGGTAGTTGGTCGAAGCTACTGGTAATATGTGAATTATTACCAGAAAGCTGCATCATAATTTTCTACATTTATTTCCCATAGCCCTAGTTTTACGTTAGATTTTATCCTGATCAGAGATCTGCAACCTCCTGAGCAGCATCTAGCTTTGGGCCTTTTATCAGTGGTTATATTAATATAGGTCTACACAGTGTTTTTGAATATAAAGGTAACTGAAGAGTTAAATTTTAGGAGATTTGTGATATGTTTTTTAATAAAATATCATCAAAGAATTCCCACAAAATATTGACACTTATGGTGCAAGGGACTAATTTTCTTTCATCATTTTTGCCACAAACTATATGTCATTTTAAAAGGTAATATATTTTTTTCACATTTTTGTGAATCAAAGAAATGTAATTTAGTTGGGGCGAGGGGAAAACTGGCTCCTTGTATTCTTAATGTTCCTGCAACCTACTCTGGATGCAAACCAAAACACAATATTTCTGAGTAAGTAGGAATAGGAAGGAGGGCCAGAAAGTTTCCACTTAAGCACCCCGATGGGTCAGTTAAAAATGTAAAAGCCAGCATATCTGAGGCAACTGTGTGAAAGGCTGTGCATTTGATTGCAGCCACATGTCGATGTGGCCCACGCTGCCTTCCAATCTGTGCATGTGACTGGGTGACTATGGTTCTAGTGTAAACTAGAACCTTGAGTGCTACATAAGTTCAGTCTATTTACCAGATTCAACTTTATTTGAAGACAGACAAACCTTGGACAATGCCACAAATTGTTGTTTACCGATTTAGCTTAATTTAGCAGTTAAGAATTTCCGAAACTGCATAAAAAATTAACTTTAATAAATAGAGACAAGAGCAATACATATGAAGAAAAGGAGGGGCAGTCTTACAATTATCTCATATAGAGTATAATTGGTGCACTTTGATGGTTTAAAATTCAATAGCAATCCTGAGCTCCAGGACTCTTACTGTGGCAGCCCCCTGGTGCCTTCCTCCTAATGATGAGAAAGATTGGACTCTTGAGGTGTACCTTTCTAAATGCACATGTCAACTTGCTCTCAGTGCTTTAAAACATTTTATTTTTCCCATAAAGCTCCATATTGCTTTTCAGTGGTTTTCAGAAAATAGTCCTGCTCCTCATTAGTGCTGTAGGAATACCACTAACGTGTAGGCTTCTGTTCCTCTTTGTTCCACTGGACAAGTAATGGCAATGAAAAACGGTCTTTCTTCTGTTTAATTTGAGATCCACAGCCATTTCATCCGTGCATTGTGTCTGAGAACCGATGTAAGACAACAGTTACCTGAACAGATTTAGCTGTCATTACAGAAGCTTTCTTTAACCAAAAGGAAAACTAGACCGTGTTTTCATGGTATTTACACAGAAATTCAAAACAACTAATGTTTACCATGATCTGTTTGCTTTCATTTATTTCATGTAGGCTTATTTTAAAGCTAAATATTGGATAGTTTTTAGGTAAACTCATTACATCTCCTCTTGTAATCCTGCTCTTTGTTGAGTAGCTGATATTAGCAGATTAATTAGTCAGGTTGCTGGATCAATTTGCTAGCCTGCACTCTGCTGCTTAACATACCTGCCACTCTAGCCTCTCAGCATGTCAACTAACCTTTCAAAATGGCATTACAATAATACCAGTGATGGGCCGTGCTCCTTTAGTTTCCATGACATAACTTTCCACTCAGCCAACTTTCTTGTGAACAAAAGACAAGTGTAGCTGCTAAACAGGCAAGGGAGGGAGATCGAAGAGTGGCACTGCTCATATAGTTGGAGGGAAGTCTGCTCTCTCCAGAACTTTCTCTGGCATCTCAGCAGAGGCCTAATTGAGATAAACGTTCCCCCGCATTGTGATATCCAATCAGGCACATGCTCAGACATTTTTGGGGGCTGGAACTGAAGCCACAAAAAAATAGCATCCATCCCTAAATTCATTCAGAAAGTTAAGAACAACAAAATATATGTATGCTTTGTAGCTTCTCTTTTCTTGATATTATACTGCAAAATTTGTACATGAAATAAGGTAGTTAATGTTAACAATGGCCATACTATACTAATAAAATCAAACAGACAGTAACATTTTCCTATGTATTCATTATAGCAGTGGGTTGTTTGCACACTTCTGGTTAGGTTGCATAGAAGAAGTCTTTGTAAATTTAGTTCAAAGGTTTGAATGAGGCTTTACAGGTTTAATATGAATGAAAATATGTAGTCTATTTTACATCAGCAGTTAAGAAAGTTATTTGGCTTGGGCATTCAGCCACTTAGGGCCTTCCTTCCTTCCATGTTCATCAAGAGTAACCTTCATAGAAATAATGCAATGTTTATTCCATTAATGTAAGGAAAGCTAACTACCAAACTTTCTGTGTTCTGAGCAGAAATTCAAATTTTATTGAATTAAAGCATGATTAGTGAGCATCCATTAAACAAATAGAAAACTCGTATTGTCAGAATATTCCCACAGATAGCTGCATCATTTTAAATGAGCTGACCGCCATGTTGGATTTTTAATAATGCTTTTCAGAGAGATTTCTATTTTGAACGAGCAAGAAAAAGTCCAGGATGTAACTCTGCAGCTTGCATGAATTCTCAGCTCAGTAGGTGGTCCTTCGGTGTGGCAGATATGCAGTCAGACCGTTGCTAAATTAGGATAAATGTGTCTAACCCTGTCTACATTCACACCTGTATGCTGTAAGTACAGACCTGAATGGGACCACAGTGGTATATTATACAAGAATCTGATCAATTCTTTAATTTGGCAAACAGGAACAATTAGTCATGACACATCATTTTATTTCTGCTATCAGTGCCTCCGTTTAAACAGTTTTTTTTCCACAGGTTACTTGTTACTAGAATAAGAAATTTAAATATTTCACTGCTTCTTTTAAATGACCTGTTCAGACTCAAGATGTCTCTTTGTGTGTGTAAAAACCTGTGTTAGGGTCTTCAGGGGACAGTGAGGACTGTGCAATCAGCTCTCAGGGACTCCGGGTCCCCACTCAGAAGTCTTACTCATCCAGTGAAACACTTCGAGCCTTTGACCAGCACCAAGACCAAACCAGGTTAGGACTTATCACATTAAAAATTTCCATTTTGCATCATCAGTAACCTTTGGGTACTCTCACAAATTCAGGTTATGGTATTTGTGAAATTAATAGTATTCTCATTTACATCAAACCAATAGAATAGAATAGAATAGAAGTTCATCTTAAAATAATTAAATAAATAATGATTTTTTTATTTTATTTATTATGATAGGCTGAAATGTTCACATTAAAAATTGTGTTTATTTATATTATTTACTTATCTAATTGTTTGAGAAACAGATTTTTGGCTTGCACTAAGTACCATAATGAGGCATAATCACCAAAATTAGCAGAAATATGTGCTTGAAATTGTTCAAACTGTGTGCATTAAATCTATATATTGTATGAGTTTTACTTTTTTGAATTGAATCACTGAAATTCTACTTTTTTAGAATACTGTAATTTATTGAGATTAACTTGAAGCAAAATTTTCAGTTGGCGAATGTTAGGTAAAGAATTACAAAATGCAGCCAAGTCGATCACAATGTGCTAATTTGTATTGATTTTGGTGGAATACTGAAGATATAAAAATGTGTTCTTTAACAATCCAACAGAAACATGCCAACAAAACAATTTACTTACAGTAAAATATTGGAAATGTGCTTCCATCTATTTTGTTGGAACATTTTGAGTATAAAGCTAAATCTGTCTTGAAAAGCACCAAGAAAAAAAATATCTAAAGCAGCACGATATAGTAAGTGGATCATAACATATGTGAGACATTTCCATTCCCAGTCTCTGTAAGAATCTGACTGGTCACTTTACTTCAGGACCAGAGTCAGCCCAAAAAGTAAGCAACAAACTGTACCTCACTGGGTCATATATGAACCCAGTAAATTAGGTCCGTGTCTGTCTGTTCTAGAACTGGAGGAACATATGATCACCCTCTTGATTTATGATTTGTTTTTGAGTTCACTTAAATTTTAAAGTTCCAACAAACAGTTCATTTTACCTCTATGGGCTCATGACTGCTAACAAAGTGTGAGTGGTTGATAAAACCAGGATGTGTCGAATAAGAAACAGTGTGTGATCAGGTGAATGAGAAGCATGTCGTGAAGTGCATCATAGAACCTTGGCAAGGTTAAATACCGGAGCTGATCTTTCAGTATTTTCTTTTCTAGAGCACTGTTCTAAAGTAAAACTTAAAAGAACACCTTGCTCTTTGCTTTTCACAGATTACTGTACGGTACAACCAAGGGACACAAGGAAATGGTTCATCGTGAACAGGATAATTATAACAGACATGGTAAGTGTACACACACACCCACACACACGTGCGCACAACTAAGCGCACAGAATATAAAGCATCCTCACAAATAAACATCTAAAATCAAGCTGTCCATTTTCAGGATATTTATTTCATTTATATGTCAAAAATAATTGAATCCAGTTTACCAAGGAAATCATTTAAGCCTTGACTTGTTGCTGAGTAGTTTAAAGACTTGTCGTTGCAGTTATTAGGTGTGTGTTTGTAGCCAGAAGTCAAGAAACAAGACAGTTGGGGTTAAAAGTGTACAATACAGAGAAACAAGAATGAGTCCAGCTGCTTATGTCACAAATAAAGCTAAAGAAGGTTCAGACAGCCGAGGTTCTTGCTCACTGGCTCACCTATTTATAAGCTTGTAAATGGAAATGCATCATCCTAAATAATCTCTTTTTTATTTACATTGTTGTAAACAAACAAACAAAACACCTTTTCACATTTGAGACTAAATAAATAGTTGAAGAATTTGAAATTTCCTACTTCAATTCAAAGGAAGCTAAAATTATTTAAGAAATGATTCAGAGATCTCATTTATTATTGACCCCTATTAAAGCTCCTAACATCAAAACTTTATTACTTTATAGGTAATTTTTAAAGTAAAGTAACGTAAAATATTATTTTTAATCAACATAAAAAAAAAGCAAATTAATCATTTTGTTTCCATGATAATTGTCCGTATTTCAACGTGTTTCTGCTGTAGGCCAACACTTTAGTCTTCATCAGCTGGGGATTTGTGAGCCACCTCCACGCCGTGGCCTCCCGTTCTGCTCTGACATTGGCCTTCCCCATCATGGTTTTTCCGTTGGCACAGCACAGGAGGGGGACTCAGACAGTCAGGCTGTAATGTCACCTGAGCGTGCAATGCGGCTGTGGGGCCGTGGAGGTCTGGGTAAATCGTCTGGAAGGAGTTCCTGTTTGTCCAGCCGCTCCAACTCGGTGCTGACTCTTACTGACACGGAACACGAGAATAAGTCAGACAGCGATAATGGTAGGACATGAGTTTATCTGTAGGATCTGTTTAGAATTTGTTTCTAAGCTCAGAAAACATTTTTTTCACCTATTGATTTTTTTATACTAGCTTAACTGCAGCTCAGGAATTTTGTTTGACATTTGTACATGTTTAAGACCATCAAACACACTTTACATGAAAGATAACCTTAGAAAATACAAATCCAGCTTTTAAATGATGATTTTATTTTTTTTTTAAATTATTATTATTTATTATCAAGAAGAAAAGCTATCCAAACCAACCTAGCCCTACATGTAGGGCTACGTCTACATGATAAACTAAATGCACCCTAACCCTAATAATTCAATTCAAAAATACTGCTGTGCCACCCTTTACGGAAACAACGGTTTGATCAGTCTTTGTGATAACTGGCGATTAATCTATTTTGGCACACTTTTCTTTTCAGAATTATTCTAATTCAGCCATATTGAAAGGTTTTTTAATGAATGGTATTTTAGGGTGATGATACAACATCCCAATTTGATTTAAATCTAAACTTTGACTAGGTTGTTACTAAACCTTACTTTTTTTAGCCATACAGAGGTGGACTTGTTGGTGTGCTTTGAATCATTGCCTGCTCCAAAACCTTAAATAACTCTAGCACATGAGTTTATGGTCTAAACTGATGGTCATATAGTCTCCCTTGGTAAGCAACATGTAAGATGGGCTTTTGTGTTCTTTTGGTCAGCAGTGGTTTTGGAACACAAAATAAATGCCATTTTTGTCTGGCTATTTCTATTTCTTCAGCCTACTTTATGTTAGGCAGGTTCTATTTGTAGGATTTTTATTCTACGTTTAGTGCGGAAATTGACACTGAACCAATACATAGTGGTTTATTAAAGTTAATTTATGATTTAACAAGAGTGATGATTATATTTTTACACTGAGCAAAGCTGGTTTGGATAGCTTTTTTCCTTTAATAAATAAAATCACAATTTGAAAACTTCTGTTAATATTAACTCAAATGATTTTTTCTGACATTAACATTTGATTTATACATTTTTCACAGCACACCTTTTTACATTAAATATAAAAATATGATCATCCATTCACATCATATCACTTGTGTATAAGTGCTTTAAATCTATTGTTACAAAAAGCACAGAGTCATAAGTCATAAATGTATCTGTGGTAGCAGTGCTAAATCAGAACCCAATTTTATTGCATTTCTTGTTTTATTTAGGAGAAAAAATGTTAGAAAGAGAGAGAGAGAGACTGGTTGTGTGAATTAGGACTGTTGACTGATGGATGGGTATGGGGTGTGGAAGGAGGGCTAAACTCAAAATGAACTGCTAACGATTTAAGTAATGACTATATGTTGTTTATTTATTTATTTATTCATGTTAATGATCGGGGGGGTTGTGCATCTGTGTTTATATGTTTCTTTGATTATAAAGCATATTAGTTATTCTCAAGATAGTTTTCTCTTACAGGTGTGCGTGTGTAAAGAATTTCATTAATACATCCACCCCTCACAGACACACACATTTAATGAAATACTGCGTTTTCATTAAACTCAAAAAAACACACTCTTTCATTAAAAGATGGGACATTGTAATTAACAGCAAGACAAACTGCTGAGTCCTTGCCTTTACTTATATTAAGTTCGATCATGTTTTTATTAAATGACATGATGTCGTAGATGTTAATGCTCTGGAGGAAACGCTTCGCATCTCTAAAAATGAGTAGTCGTCAAGTTTTCCAAGGCTAATTGACTTTTTAAAGCACAGCTGTGTGTGAGTGTGAATGTGTGTTCCTGTCTTGGCATCACAGTGAGAACCATTTTCCCGATTTCACCATCAAATTGAGGACCGTTTGTACCAAAGTGAGGACATTTTGCTGGTCCTCACGACCTATTTTGCTAACGGTTAGGTTTAGGACGAAGGTGTGAATTGACTTTAGGTTAAGGTTAGGGTTAGGTAAGCACTGGTAATGGTTAGGTTTAGGGTTATTGTCAGGGTTAGGGCATAGACAGGGTTGAAAATGACTGAAAATCAATGGAAGTCAATGGGAGTCAACACATGGTCCTCACTACATATAGCAAAACAAGAGTGTGTGTGTGTGTGTGTGTGTGACTGTAACTTATAATTGTAGTGCATAAAGTGTCCCCAAAACAAAACAGCATGAATAAACGGATAGACAGCAATAATCACAATCAGTACATATTTTAATAGCCTGCATCAATTATTAGGTTTTTTAGATTTTGGCATTGCCTCTGTACTAGAGGCTGACATTTTTTCGGGAGTCCCACGGGTCACGGGATTCCCGCAGGACGGGAGACAGCATCAGTAAAGATCACGTGATTGGGACGGTACAGGATAAAAAATGAACGGGAGCAGACAGGAGCGGGAGCTAACCAATAGGAGGGAAAATAAACTAGGATCAATTGTCTTTGGAAATGTACAACTGAGACTTTGTTATAAACTTTAAGAAAAAAAAACTTGAATCGTTGCCGCCATTGTGTAGTTTTTTTCCAAGAAGCCTATACTATAATGCGAGTCAAACAAACTACACGACCCACAAGCCAACAGTGCTTCTGATCGATGTTTTCCACCTGCGTTCAGGATGGAGGGAGCAAACGCAGGTGGAGAACTGGACGTGGTAAAATTGGATTTGTAACGTAAAGTCAGAAATAAGGACTTATCTATTAAACTCATAGAGCTGACAGGAAAGTCGCAAATATTACAGAACTTCAGGAGAGTTGAATGCAGCGGTGTTAACACACAGTCTGCTGCTTGTAAAACGTGTTTAGTTGTAATTAAGTTCACCAGTGATTAAGGGACACTTGTAAGGCAGATTCTGGATTGAATCAGCCCTGCATCTCTTCATTCATCAAACCAAAAGTACCAACATGTGTCAAGTCTCATCTGACCAACAAAACTGCTCCATGTGCTGTAAAGATTTAAGAGGTAAGGTACAGAAGAAGCCCATGAGGGGACATGGGGAAATTTATTACTTTTGTGTCCCCACGCAATACTTTTGCGGTCGGCATTTTGGAACAGCAGCACAGATGACAAACTGCTCATAAAACAAACACTGATATGTGATTGATATGGTTTATTTGTCATATGCAGGTTAACACGCAGTAAACAATGCGATTAAATGCTTAGGATAAGAAGAACCGTTCAAATCACGATAAAAACAAAAACACTAATGGCGTACAAAAAAAAGTACATATCATGCAGCAGTAATAAGGAAATAATGTGTCACAGATGTGGTTTTGTGCAGTATTATTGTCCAGAGTTCAGTAGTTTGTTTGACAGCTTGTGGATAAAAACTGTCTTTTAGTCTGATTTGAAGATAATTTTATTTAAGGCCGATTTCAAAATAAAACTCAATAAATCTCAAAACGGGTGTAGTGTTTGTTTCATTTTTGCAGTTATCTGGTTTGGAAACTATCCCACGAAGTATTGCGAAATAACGCAAAGACTATTGCGTGGGGACGCAAAAGAGAAAAAAATCCCCCCTTGTCCCCTCGCGGGCTCCGTATAGAAATGCTTCATCAAGGGAAGATATTAAATAAATATGTTGTGAAATTGAATGTACCATTAAATGTTCAATTTATTTAATACGTCATTAAATATTAAGTGTACCACTAATTACGTCATGTCGTCTTTAAAATTATACTTAATTATTCAGTGGCACATTTAATTGCATAATAGTCCATTTCATGATATAATGGTACATTTATTGTTTCTAATGATGTATTAAATAAATAAATGGTACCTTTAATTTAATGGCACATTTAATGTTATATTTCTTTCATGTTACATTTACTTCACTTATGGGACATTCACAACATTTATTTATTTAATGATGATTTTATTGTATTAATTTTGTCCAGTTTGACCCTCCATTCTTGTTGCCTGTATAGGAGGTCATGTCAGAATTTGAATCAGGTGTTCTGGAGCAGAAACACATCTAAAACTTGCAGGGAAGGGGTCCCTGAGGACCAGGGCTGTGAACCATTGAGGTACAGTTTCTAAATTGTGAAGGTAATGCCTTTTTGCACTTTTGTTCACCAAGTACAGTTCTCTTGCTAGGTGCATTTTTCTTTCGTTTCAGCAACTTGAAACATAAAAATTATGTCATTGTTCAAAGGAAACGATCACTTGATAAATGAGTAAAATACAACTATGTACATTTTGTTTATTCAGCTAAGATAGACATGGTCCGTTTCCTTGTTTGATATTTTATTATTTCTTCATTATTATTCTTTTTACTTTAACTGGCCTTTACTACAGCTAAAAACAGGGACCTAACTGGTCCTTCAAACAAAGAAATTTCCAAAAGACTAAATGAAGAAAACAAAAATGGGAGAGTCACAGGAGTGGGAGTCATTCTGAATGGGAGCGGGATGGGAGTGGGAGTCAATTTACCAGGAGTGGGACGGGACAGGATGTTTTTTGTTATGCTGGCCTGGGATTGGGATGGGAGAAGGCATTTTTCTGTGGGAGCGGGATGGGACAGGAGAGAAAATCCACTCCCGTGTCACCCTCTACTCTGTACCACCGCTAAAAGAGCAAATTTCTTAAATATGCTAAAATTGATGGGCATGTTTGCATTGGCTCATCATTGGTGTTAATTGCTTTGTGAATCACATACAGACAGAGATTTCAAATGATATGGAAAAACCTAAAACAAGGACAAATTATTCATTCAGGTCCCTTGATGGTACCTGCTTCTCACATGTACAAACCTTTGTGTGACAGAAAATTATATTATTGTTAATAAAATTTGGCTTCATTAATGATTCTCCTAATTTAAAATGCGTTGACAAACAGATTTTTCTTAGTAAGTTTAATAAAATGAAGTTTTACTACATTACATCTATGAGTGGGTTTAGCTTTACCTGTAGATAGACTTTTGTATCTAAATATAGTGTTGTTTAAGTCATTACTGATAAAGGCAGCCACTGGCAAAAATGTGGGGAAGACAAAGAAATCCTATACTGCTGGCGCTGGACTTAAGTTTGATTATGAAGAGTTAGTACCTAAGGTTATGCTAGTTTGTCCTTAGGATTTTTCCCACTAAGAGACTGTTCACTTTTTATTTATCCTGGAAGACTTTTTCAGAAATCTTTAACAGCTGTTGCTGGCCTAAAAGGAATATCGCCTAGTCATGCAGTTTTGTGTGACTCCACTTTATCAGTAACACAGAGACTATAGACTGTATATATGAGATGGATGCAGTCATGTGATATCAAATGTAATCAGTGCAGAAGTGCCTGAAAGTGCAATACAGTTAATGGCTTTAAAACTGCTCTGGTTTCAGTGGACTTATATGGAACCCAAAAACTCTCAAGCTCTGTTATGAAATGCTAAGTAAATTTTCCCAGTGGTAGCAATGCTTAGTCTCTGTCCCTCTTATCAATGCTGTGTTGGTCATTTAAACATTTTGCTGTAAAATGGATTTTAGAAAACAGATTCATATTTTTGTCCAATCAAGTCTCTTTAACTATCTCCCTTTTATTTTATTTATCTCTGTTTATATTACATACAGAAATTCACAAATAAGCTACTTCCATCTCCAATCTTAAGTATGTGTGATAGATTTAAGTTCACCACTGCAGCTCTCAAGATTTAGTTCAGTTCAGCTTTATTTCTACAGTACCAGAAGACGTCTCAGTCATCCCAGGTTAGTGAAAAAGATCAGCCATAATAATGGTGGTAACTGGGCAGTTCACTGGTTTTATGGGGTCACGTGGAACACATAAACAATTTACAAAACTGTTCTGTTTGCAGTGCCTGTGTCCTCAAAATGCTGCTTTTGTAAAAAAAAAAAAATTGTTAGATTTTTATTTGACTTAATTGTACCATTAAAGAAAGTTGACCTTATCCAATCTGGCAATGCCAAAGCAGCATCATGTACTTCAAAGTGTTTTGAGTGAAACTCTGTTATAGCTGGTTTCATTATGAGGACACCTTCTTAAGATACTCTCTAACTTTCAAACTTTTTATTTTTATTTTGAAATGAACCACATGGTCAAGCTTTGGCATACCAACCTAGTCGTTAGAGAGAAACTGCTCTGCTGCATTACCTGGGGACACAGAGAAGAGCTAAAAAGCTAGACTGCAAGGTCAGGACTGCTCTGTGAAACAAAACCACCTTTTATTATGGATCTTCAGAGATCTTAAAGATGCTGAAGTTATATAACTGAAAAAAGCTGAGGCCAAATGCTCTTTTATTTCATCAGTGTTCTTCAGAAGAAAGCAAGATAATAAACAGATAACCAAAGGCAGATGGTGAAGTGGTAAGAGGCACAGATCAGAGAGGTGGAGAGATGTAACAATACAAAGGAGAAAGTTGAGAATAAAGGTAGGATGGGAAAGGAGAGAAGCCTCTCTGTTGTTTGTTCTCCTGAGAGGAAATATTAGACCGCAGACGTCTGTCTGGCTTCCCAGTGGACACACACCCAAACATGCACGCACACACACAGCCAGATTAATGCTTTTATGGTGTCTGAACCCATGGGTGCTCAGCTGGCGCTTGGCCAGTTACTTGATACTGATGATCTCAACTTCAACAGTGTAAAAACAGAAGACACAAACACATTCACTGATACGGGTGCATCTGTCTTTAAATAGAGGCACTCTTTTTCACATTTCTGATTTAATAAGAGACAAACAAAAATTCAGAAAGCAGCTTTTATGCGTATAAAGGAAACAATAAATATTATTGATGTTCAGGTAAACTATCAGAAAACAACAGAAAAAACAAAATGGATAAATGAAAGCAAACCGAATGCTCTTGAACTGATTAAGTGAACAGGAAAACTGGAAGGAGCAGGCAGATAGTGGAATAACTTTATCTTGTCTTTGCTGACCAGATTACTATGTGTCAACAAAACCCTTAATCCATTTGGCATCTCTAAGCCGCTTAACACTATAACCTTAACACTTACACACACAGCTTTTAACCCTCATACTTGTACCATTTTTGCTTGCATTAAATCATGTCATACAGTGAATAAATATGAAGAACCTTCACAAACTGCAGCATGTGCTCCTGCTTGTGGTATTATTAATGGTTATACACAAGTAATATTAATTTTCTTAAACTTCTTTGATTTATATTATTATTAGTAGTAGTAGCAGTAGTAGTAGTATTAAACTAATGGATACTAGATACTCAGCATTTATCTTAAGGTGTAAATATTGAGCAATCATATATTAGTGGTGCACTACCAATGTTGTTCAGGTTAAAACAGAAAATGAGAAAAGCAATGATTGAAGGAACTTTTCAGAATCAGGTGCTCACACATTTCAGTGTTTCACTGAAATTAGTTCAAAACTGCAAGACTGAAAATCTAAAAGGATGTGAACAGCAAAAGATGATGATCAGCTCAATTGAGGCAGGGCAATACCAAACCATCAGTAGATTTTTTCGCACCATTCTCAGCTCGCTTTTTTCAGACTATGTTGGCACAAAATACACTTGTAAACATGTGTATATGTGTGTATATAGCATATATATGTATATATAGAGTGTTTTATATATATATATATAGAGAGAGAGAGAGAGAGAGTGTGTACTGTGCAAACGTTTTTGGCAGGTTTGAAAAAATGTTGTAAACAAAGAATGCTATGCTAAGAGTTAATCATTTATTTTCATCAATCAACAAAATGCAGTGAATGAACAAAAGAGAAATCTAAATCAAAACAATTTTTGGTGTGACCACCCTTTGCCTTCAAAACAGCATCAATTCTTCTAGGTACACTTGCATACAGTTTTTGAAGGAACTCTGCTGGTAGGTTGTTCCAGGCATCTTGGAGAACTAACCACAGATCTTCTGTGGATGAAGCCTTTCTCACATCCTACAGTCTTCTCATGTAATCCCAGATACACTCCATGATGTTGGGATCAGGGCTCTGTGGGGGCTTACCATCACTTTCAGTAAGTCTTGTTCTTCTTTACGCTGAAGATAGTTCTTAATGACTTTGACTGAATGTTTGGGTTCACTCACTTAGCATTTTGTAAATTGATAAAAATAAACAATCATCATTTATATTTTTGAAAGCCTTCTTTGTTTACAGCATTTTATTACACCTTCCTTTACATCTTTATTACACAGTAATATATATATATATATATATTGACTTATAGTGGCATAGGTAAAAATAATTTATTGGAATGCTGTTGAGGCAGCATAGAAGATTTTCTATGATAGACAGAGTCAGTTGGTCCACATTTGTTCTCTTGAGTTAAATATTAGTTCATGCTTCCCTCCTCAAGACCTTCCAGCTTTGTCTTGGTTGTGTTCTTTGGCTCAGTCTGATGTTGCTCTTTTTTTGTTTTATACAATTCTGCTACAGCCCCATTCCAGTCTGTCACTGCTTTCCATTTTCTCTATTTGTTAAAAACGGCTCTCACAGTAGTCCAATGGAATCCCAAGGCCTTGGAGACCCTTATGCCCTTTCCAGACTGAAGGATGTCAGTAACTTTGTTTCCCATCTCCTCATGAATTTTTTTTAGATGTGTTATTTTTGAGATTCTGCCTAATTTGTGTTCTCAAACAGTTTCAGTCAGTCAGTCAGTCATTTTCTATACCACGTCTTCCATAGTGGGTCACAGGGAAGCTGGTGCCTATCTCCAGCAGTCTATGGGCGGGAGGCGGGGTACACCATGTTAATAACTGGACAGCCCATCGCAGAGCAACACACAAACAACCATGCACACACTCATTCACAGTGTACAGTACACACCAAAAGTTTGGACACATCTTCTCATTCAAAGAGTTGTCTTTATTTTCATGACTATGAATATTGTAGCTTCACACTGAAGGCATCAAAACTATTAATTAACACATGTGGAATTATATACTGAACAAAAAAGTGTGAAACAACTGAAAATATGTCTTATATTCTAGGTTCTTCAAAGTAGCCACCTTTTGCTTTGATTACTGCTCCACACACTCTTGGCATTCTGTTGATGAGCTTCAAGAGGTAATCACCTGAAATGGTTTTCACTTCACAGGTGTACCCTGTCAGGTTTAATAAGTGGGATTTCAAGCCTTATAAATGGAGTTGGGACCATCAGTTGTGTTGTGCAGGAGGTGGATACAGTACACAGCTGATAGTCCTACTGAATAGACTGTTAGAATTTGTATTATGGCAAGAAAAAAGCAGCTAAGTAAAGAAAAACGAGTGGCCATCATTACTTTAAGAAATGAAGGTCAGTCAGTCTGAACAATTGGGAAAACTTTGAAAGTGTCCCCAAGTGCAGTCGCAAAAACCATCAAGCGCTACAAAGAAACTTCCTCACATGAGGACCGCCCCACTAAAGGAAGACCAAGAGTCACCTCTGCTGCAGACGATAAGTCACATCTCTAGAACAACTGTTAAGAGGAGACTGTGTGAATCAGGCCTTCATGGTAAAATAGCTGCTAGGAAACCACTGCTGAGGACAGGCAACAAGCAGAAGAGACTTGTTTGGGCTAAACAACACAAGGAATGGACATTAGACCAGTGGAAATCTGTGCTTTGGTCTGATGAGTCCAAGTTTGAGATCTTTGGTTCCAACCACGGTGTCTTTGTGCGGCGCAGAAGAAGTAAACGGATGGACTCTATATGCCTGGTTCCCACTGTGAAGCATGCAGGAGGAAGTGTGATGGTGTGGGGGTGCTTTGCTAGTGACACTGTTGGGGATTTATTCAAAATTGAAGGCATACTGAACCAGCATGGCTACCACAGCATCTTGCAGCGGCATGCTATTCCATCCGGTTTGTGTTTAGTTGGACCATCATTTATTTTTCAACAGGACAATGACCCCAAACACACCTCCAGGCTGTGTAAGGGCTATTTGACCAAGAAGGAGAGTGATGGGGTGCTGCGCCAGATGACCTGGCCTCCACAGTCACCGGACCTGAACCCAATCGAGATGGTTTGGGGTGAGCTGGACCGCAGAATGAAGGCAAAAGGGCCAACAAGTGCTAAGCATCTCTGGGAACTCCTTCAAGACTGTTGGAAAACCATTTCAGGTGACTACCTCTTGAAGCTCATCAACAGAATGCCAAGAGTGTGCGGAGCAGTAATCAAAGCAAAAGGTGGCTACTTTGAAGAACCTAGAATATAAGACATATTTTCAGTTGTTTCACACTTTTTTGTTCAGTATATAATTCCACATGTGTTAATTAATAGTTTTGATGCCTTCAGTGTGAAGCTACAATATTCATAGTCATGAAAATAAAGAAAACTCTTTGAATGAGACGGTGTGTCCAAACGTTTGGTGTGTACTGTATGTTTGACAAATAAAGCAAAAGAAGAAACATCCAAGGGGCAAAGATTTGTTCACCACACCATATGGAATGACTAATAAATTATTTCTTACTTGTATCATGGCATATTTCATTGTGGACACCCTGGCCTCTGGAAGGGATATTTTTATTTGGTGTGGCCACATCTATGTTTGAGTGTGTTTCCTTTAGAATAGCTAGTTTATATAGTAAATTCCTAAATTATGCATAAGTTGAACTACCTCAAACCGGGTGCTTGTGTGCTTACTGATTTACATGCATTGCTGCTGAAGATCGTCCTGCAATATTCTGGATAGCATACACACACACACACACACACACACACACACACACACACACACACACACACTCGTACAAATATAATATGAGGGAAAAAACACAACATATGTGATGGATATGACAAATAGCAACAATAACCACGGTGCATATGTAAGTGTGCAGAAATTATGCTTTGATATTCAGGTGCTTTGTTTTAATATATATATATATATATATATATATATATATATATATATATATATATATATATATAGTGTCAGGTTCATATTTTGTACCTAGCTATGTGTATGTGTGTGCAACGTATTTTGAGTGTGTGCTGTATTAAAGTACAGTTTATAAAATAAAAGTTAAAATAATCCCACCTCTAAACTGTTTTAACTGAAAAACTAATATTATTATATGATATTTGCTTTTTCTAAATACCATCTAATTACAAGGTGAATTCATTCAGTTACTTTAGATTGAACTAAGAAAAAGATGCATTAAATTAGACACTAATTCATAAGTAAGTAAAATAAGCACTAATAATGATGACAGCGATCAATCAAAAACACAAAACTAAAAAAATATGCAGGATTTAAAAATCCAAAGAAAGTAACAAAACACATTCCAAAAAACGGTGAAGGCTGAAGCATCAGCTTATTACTGCTGACGCTTCTCAGCATCTGAATTTGTTGTGGTACAAAGCCGAAATTTAGAATAAGCTACTTTTAAACCAAAAACACCATATAAACAAAACAATCTAAACAAAACAGTTACACAGCAAGCAGAAGTTCAGATTTAATTTTATTTGATCTCTCCAAACATTTCATTTTCAACACTTCTACAGACTTATATATATTGATAATACTCCTAAATTAATATATATTTAAATATTCCTAATAATTTACTTTCATTCAGGTTGTCATTGAAAGTGTTCCATGAATGACCTCCTCTAAAGTCATATTAGTCCTTATGCAGGCTGTTTTGAACAGAAATTGTCAGACACAATTCTGTCGTTTATTCAAACAATAAATCTGTACTTAAATGAAAATAGTGTTTTTTGTACATAATTTGAGATGTTTGAATAGCCACCACTTCCTAAAACTTTTATGTAATTATCTAAAAACAGGACATATGTGGGCTCTATGGAAACTTAACTGGTTTGTGGTTCCATGTGTTTCCCGACACTTCAACGCAGTAAGTCATCTACGCAAGTGTAAACGAATCCTGTTTTAATACTAGGTTTAATACGTTTTTAATAACTGTCACTATAAACATTCATTCTGCTGACTGTTCCTTATTGTAAGTTTTTACATGTGAATTTGTGTAAAATGTTTCAGTCTTAGCTAAAATTACTTCTGCAAAACAAGAGTTTTTTACCATTAACACATTTCGTTATCTACGTTTGTATGGATTTACGTTACTCTGTTAGCCTTTAGTGAGTGTAACATTATTTCCACCATAATAAAAAGTCCAGTACCTTGGGGTATGTGTTACATTCTTGTGTATACAATCTGTAAAGTGAGCGTACGCATGTCTGTGAGCGAGTGTGTAGCTTCAGAAACATTGAAAGTGGTCAAGGTGAGAACGGAGATCACATATCAAATAGATCAGGTTGAGTTCCATATGTGTCACCATGTTCAAGGAGTATTGACAAAGTGTCATATCCAGAATTACACAGCCGCACATACATATACAATTATAGACCACACACACATACAGACAGGCCCTGTCTACCTCCTATACCGTCTTTGGCTTCTTACGCGTTTTTGTATTTGGTATTTATTGCAACATTTTGGTCTCCTTTTTTTACTTCTTTCTCACATACATACACATCTACACCCAGTCATTAGTATGTGGTGCTGTGTGATAGCTGGATCAATAGGAGCGCTGTTCTTACAGGATCATTTGGCCTCTGAAGCAAATGCTCTGACAGGCTCTACATCATAAGGACATTACCACCAAGCCGTTTTCTCTTACCCACCCCTCTGCTCTCTCAATCCTTCGTTTGCTTTTTTCCCTCCTCTCACTTTATCTTTTCTAAACTTTATTTCATAAGGTCACTGCCACCATGTCCTCTTTTTATACTTCCTTCTGCTGCTGCTCAATAACTTAGACTGTATTTTTAAGGAAACTGAATGGAAATTAAGCACTGGCCTAATTTAAACTAAGCATTATTATTACACATTGTATTTGTAGAGTGTTTTAGATGCTCAACACAATAAAGAATAAAATACTAAATTTAAAAGAAAAAGACACATCCAATGAAACTGAAGATTTCTCTTAGTGTCCAAAAACATGACTGCTCTCTCTAAATGCCCTTAGGTATGAATGTGTGTGTACTTGTATGTTTGTTCAGTGTGTCTCTGTGTTGCCCTGTGATGGACTGGCGACCTGGGAGGACCATGCCTCTCGACCCAATCATTGTAAGTGAATCTGAGAGAGAATTTGCTCTTTAATGATCCGGACTATTGTCCTCTCAATGGATTTTATGTAAAATTCATTGAGAGGACAATAGTCTGTAAGTATCTGAGGGGGTTGGGGATTTGTTAATCTGGATGAGAATGATGGTGAAATGTTTCAATAGCTAAGGGACTGCTGGTCTGCGGATGGATGGATGGATGGATGGATGGATGGATGGATGGATGGATGGATGATGGATGGAACGAACGAACTTTGGGCGGATGTAAAGAGGAAAAGAAGAGTAGACCACAGAGCGCGGCCGGTGTGTAGAACATCAGATATGAGGTAGGCATCACAGATAGTACAGATCAGTTACAGGGAAATGTGTCTGGTGTCAAAGTAAAAACAATTATTCATAGAGAGGCATTGTGGTGTAAAAGACAGACACAATTTCCAATGTGCAGTAAACTGTGCAATAGGCGGCTGGATTTGTTTATGACTAAATTATATCCATTACCTAAAGATCAACCACTACCTTATCAAATGTGTTCAGCTTCACCCAAAATTAATTTATTATGGATAGTGATTATGAGTGGAAATGTTGATACTGATTATCTGAAGATGACTGGAGATACTTTGAAGTGTGGTAAAACTATGGCTCCACAATATTACTAATGTAATAATAATGCTAAAGATTTTAAATAAAATAAAATAAAATTTATTCCAGTTAACCCTCATTTATTTTAATACGCTCTTCCTTTCCATCATCATGATGGCACTGGACTTTGGGATCTTTGTCACAAAGAGCATTTTCACACCAGGATGACTTGCTATGACTGGGCAAAAATGCACACCTTCTTTATAATTGGTTCACTTTCACACTGCACTGTTGAAAGTAGACCAAACACTCTGGACAGCATCATGTAATTACAACCGCTGGTCATTTAGGGCGCTAAGGAGCAGAAGGCAGAGCAGCAAGCTATCCTGCTTGTTGCCATATTTGGGACAAATGCTGACACACAAGAAAGGACTGTGGCTCAGTAGGAAGAGTAGTTGTCTTGCAATCAGAAGGTTGTGGGTTCGAGTCCAGCTTCCTCCTGCCATATGTTGATGTGCCCCTGGGCAAGGTACTTAATGTCAAGTTGCCTTTCGATCTGCATATTGGTGTATGAATGTTCGAGTGGGTGAATGGGGCTCTAGTGTAAAGCGCTTTGAGTGGTCTATATGACTGGAAAAGCGGTATATAAGTTCAGTCCATTTACAGTAGAGAGCACCATGATGTGCTGCTGGGGTTACAGAGAGGAGGAAAAGGGAGTTAAACATTTTATGAGCTCACATCCCTTCCTCTCTTTGTTTTACCTTCAATCATCAGTTTGCTCGGCAGTCTGTTTGCTTTGCCACTGTAAGTAAACCGGAGTTTAGGTGAACTTTCACACCTGCCCAAATGACTGTGACAAAGTGACTTATTGTCCATTTAAAGCGGACCAAACAGTTCCAGTGTAAACGTGTCTTATAACCTATATAAGGGATGGGGAGTGCCACACAACCAATCCAAGTGACCAAATATATTATTGGGAAGCAGAGCATTAATGCTCTGCGTCTGAAATATTATAGCCGACCAAATATTGCATCCAGTCTGTCTTTTTTTATGATATTGCACACACTGATCTGTTGCTTTAGTTGAAATAAAAATGTGTTCATATCATGAAATAAACCCCCAAAATTCTGTTTTCACATTCTACAGTCAATGCACTTCTTCAGATCATTAAGACGGGTTTTGAATGGTCTTCTAAAAAAACTAAAATAAATGACCTCGTTTCTGCATAAACATTCTTGTTTATCTTATTGTTTGAAACTATTCTGCCTTGATGGTACTTGATGCCTCTTTGCCAATACTCAGTTTAAAAATGGAGTCGAAGACGAAAATTTAATCTGAGAGACTCACCTCTCCTCCAGCTTCACCCAATGGCTTCTCCGTGTGTCTCTGCGCCAACCAATCAGCTTCAAGTCTGCAATAATCCTAAGCCAATGATCCTTCAAGGGTTCACATTTAAAGACTCCCATCCATGGATCTCTCAGCTGTCAGACGAGCTTCGACCCTCCTCCACCCCATCGCCTCCATCGGATTCTCAGTTCCATTACCGTCTGGCCTCCTCTCCATCACCAGTACCAGATCCGGGGGAAGACAATTCTAATTCTAATCCTAAAACGTTCATCAGTTCATGCATTATCAGCATTCATGTCTTCCTCTGGGGTCTGAGCACCAAACAGATAAATATCCATCGTGTAACTTCTCTAATCGCATTTTGTGTTTCTTATTGTGAGTCTCTACAGGATTGAATTATTCGTTAAAACTACTACAGGAAGCACAGCTATTATTCTTAAGGTCTGCGTATACTCTAAAATAAAACCCTTTATTTTCAGTGTACATTTGTAGAGCCCAACGAAGAAAAAATCTTTCCCACAATGTTTTGTGCTGATGCAGCTGTTTAGTTAGTGCTCCCCTGGTGACCACTAAGATTCAATTCCTCACCATAACAATGGAGAATTCTATCATTTAGAGCAGTGTGATATGTCAGCAACTCTGATACCACGGTGGAACATCAATTGGCTTTCAAATAATTAAATACTCTGCAGAGGGAGTTGGAAAGTGAACTGTGTATTATATACTATATGAGGGACAGGTGTGCGTTCATCCACAACATATTTTCTGGTTTAATGACTTGTTGATGAATCAGTTCTAATTCACATTGATGCAAGAACTGTTAGATTAATCAGCCATTTTACCCTGTTATTCATCCATCTTGGCTGTGTAAAATATTTTTCCTTATCAGTAAAAGGTAGGCTGAATACCAATCACTGCTAAAACAAGCAGTGATCCCTTCTGTTAACATTTCACCAACAACCACTCTAATATCTCACCCCTCCTCCCTCTGTTTTTCTGTTTCTCACACATACATTGTAGCCTTCCCAGAAGTGTCTGGAAAGCTAGTGATAGTGCGGCTGACCTCAGCATATGGGGTCTTTTACTGAGAAACTTCACATAAACATGTACACACAGTTTTAATTTCTGCTTATTTTTAACATACACACTCCCACCAGGCCTTGGCTGTTCGTTCTAGTGTCATATGGCTTTCACTAAATGGGATTAGGGCACTAACAAAAGCATTTTACTTGAGTAAGTGTGTGTTTGTGTGTGTGTGTGTGTGTGTGTGTGTGTGTATACAGGCAGGCCTGTTGAGTGGGAGGGCCAGTCTGTCTGTCTCTTCATCAGTCTCATTCAGAGCGTGGTATTATTGTATTATTCTTCCAGGGATAACTCTCATGTTACTGATATTTAAAAAAATGTAAAGAAGTTTTCATAATTTTCAACTAATAGGAAAGACAAATAATTTGGAAAAAAAAATATTTCTAAAACTACAAACATGGAAACAGCCTCCTGACCACATTTGATGTACAGAAGGGAGACATTCCCACAATGATTACTCCATACACCTCTACTGTCACATGACTGGGATAACTCTCTAGGACTACATCAAGGTGTAACTATGCACTGCATAATCACATAGCACTACCACCAGTTAAATTGCCACAATTTGCAGGATTTCATTCAGTCTTGTTCAGAAACTGTTATTTATTTTCAAGGAGCAAATAAACACAGAGCATCATCACATGTATAAAGCAAATAAAAAGTCAAAATGTAATGACAGTCGCTGAAATTGTAGTAAAATATTAGTAAGATACTCTTATTGACACAGAAGGAGCTCAGCCTTCTTAGGGGTCAGTTTTCATCCTCTGGTTACACTTCTTTAGGATCCCCTCGGTGTTGAAGATGAACCTCTAGGAATTGTCGGAGATCATTTCCAAGCTTTTGTGCTTTTTTAATGCCTCGATCAGCGTCCCATTGATGTTAGTGGTGGATAGAACAGCCAGGTCTTTTGGAGGTAAACGGCGCCTGTCCTCTCTGGAGAAAGGTGACCACCATCTCCTTCAGCATAACTCCACATCATTTAATGAGCAACCACAAAGCTGGTCTGTGGTGCTATGTGGGAAACGTAGCACAAAAACTGGAAGAAATGTTTTCAGCAAACTTCACCAGATGTCATTTGGACTGTGTATTCCTGCAGTCATCACTGTAGAGAATAAAGACCAGCGAGGAGAGCACACAGCCCTGTGGAGAGTTTATAGAGTATTTGTAAAGAGTATTGAATGTGTTGTAATTATGAATCTGAGAATATTATTTAATATTCATATTTTAATATTTTATCAAATAATATTTCAGTCTGTTAAGGGTTATCCTGTGAATACCAGCCCAGTAAGGCAATGGTATTAGGACAAAATAGAAAGGTGTGAGACAAGCTCTGACATTATTGAACAGCATAAACTCTGCAAAGACATGGAATGAATTCACACAATTTCTTAAAATACAAGAATTTATTAACAAAAATAAGTCAACTCAAAGTCAAATGTATTTCAATCAATAAACCCTTTACTTTGCTAAAACAATCCAACTAAACTACCAAGAAGAATTAAAGAATAATGAAGACTAATGTGCTATGTACAATATAAACAAGTTGATTAAAGATGATTGAGAATCATGACCAAAAGAGTGATGCAACATTACCATGCAATGTTTATGTTTGAGAACCAAGGATTATCTTGAAGAATCTGGAAGTGAAGTTAAGTTAGTCTTGGAACTAACTTAGACAATAATCAGCAAACGTTTAGACAACCAATCACAATGCAAGATCAAATAAAATATTATTTTAATAAAATAATGTTTTAAATAATGATCTGCTGAATAAAACCAACCTTCTGGATGACTAATTCTCAACGGTGTCTCATTAGCCTTTATTTATTAAAATAATATTTGAAGAAATATTATTAAGGGAATATTTTATAAGAGAGCCAAATCTTTCTGGAGAAATGGGGCTTAATGGTGTTTACTTAGTTATCAGATTTAGTAAAATAATGTTTAGGGACTATTATTTACTAGCTTGAAAACGAACAACCTTTCTGTTAAATATTCTTTAACAGGCAAGCATGTGTCCTAAGCTTTTAGCAATTAAAGATAACAAAAGAAGCTGATAGCTTAGTACCAGAATCAAACACATACCTTTAAAAATACCGTCAATAAAAGGGTTAAAATGCATAAGGTGCGGCCACTCTGTGAACAAAGGGTTAGCTTCCAGCTAACCTCCGGAGCAGTGGCTGGAAGACGGCTCATTCTGTCCGCTTACCACACTGCACGTTACCACGGGATGCGGCTCCTGTTGTCGTCCTCTCAGACTTGATTTGTGGAGACAGCGTCTCTACTGGGGACTTAGGTGGGACACAGTTTGCTTCTGCAGGCCTCAAAGAAAAAGTAAGCAATGCTTGTACCTTAATTTCACCTTTTTTAATGAGTGAATATACCGGATACACAGACAGTAATTCATCCGTACTTACCTTTGTGCATAGGATCGCGTGATCTTATGACACCCTTGGATCCGGTTTGAAGAGTTTATGTCTTTTTGCCAGCAAAGAGACATTAGCGCGCTGTTTCCCCTCCTATCCCGATGATCACCAGCGTGGAAGAGACAGGATGTAGCAAGAGAGGTGCATTTATTTGGGCAGTGACGTCACAGGAAGTCCGCAGTTCTCCCGTTTCCTCCTTCTGAAGTTGTGCTGGAGGTTGGTTAAATGCAATGTATTTTGAAAGTTCCAGAAAAGTTTGTACCAGAGTTTTGATGTTGAAATCCATGGCTGTGGTCCCAACAGATGAGATGTTGATGACCCATACTCTCTTTATGTTGTTTAGAAAGTCAGAGATCAAGGTGAGTTGAAGATCTAGCCTAACATTATCTAAAAGCCTTTCTGCTGGCATATGGAGCTGCAGGGTGTTGAAGGCTGATGAAAAGTTTGCAAACAGAAGCCTGATTGAGGTGTTGGGCAACTCTGGGTGCTTGTAAATAGTGTCAAATGATGAAAGCTTTTGCATCAACGACACCACGGCCTAGTCGGTATGCAAATCGGAAGGGATCAAGTTGTAAGTGCATCTGAGAGAGAATTTGCTCTTTTAATGACCCTCTCAATGGATTTAACATGAGACCCACTGGACAATAGTATATAAGTATCTGAGGGGATTGGGGATTTGTTAATCACGATGAGAATAATGGTGAAATGTTTTCATAGCTAAGTGACATTACTGGTGTTAATGAAGGTTTGGAACAGGTGCTGGAACCTGTCCCAGCTGGATGCACATGGATGGATGGACAGTGAACAGACGGACAGACTATTTAAGTCTATTTATAGATTTTTTTCAGGCTGTAGAGACTTATCGACATTCACAGTTATTCTTTTTTGTTTTTTGCACGTCCTGTGGCATCATTTTAGGCGTACCATATAGAGAAGCTGGTTGCCTACATGTACTAATTAACTGTTGTTGTAGCTCATATTATGCAGGTTTCTTCAAAGAGCTGTTTTACAACCCACATTATGGGTTCTCCATAATGTTCTTTATTTTATGAATAACCCTTCTTTGCACAATGATCTCCCGAGGTTCCAGAGGAGTCCCCAGAACAGAGCCAGCCTTCTTTATTAACTTGTTGAGCTTTTTTAAGTCCCTGGTTCTGACGCTGCTACCCCAGCAGATGTTGGCAAAGAGACTTATAGAAGATATGCAGCATCTTGCTGCAAACACCGAAGGTTCTAAGCTTCCTCAAGAAGTACAGTCTGCTCTGTCCCTTCTTCTAGATGGTTTCACAGTTGCATCTCCACTCCAGTCTGTTGTCCTGGTGAAGACCGAGATATTTATACTCCTCCACTACCTCCACTTCTTCTCTCTTGATGAAAATAGTGTCTGACTTATTCCTGTTTCTCTTAAAATCTACAATAATCTCCTTTGTTTTATTCACGTTCAAGATGAGATGATTGTTTCCACACTATGCCACAAAGCGGTCCACCACCTTCCTGTACTCAGCTTCTTGTCCATCTCTGATCCACCCCACAACTGCAGAATCATCCGAGTATTTCTGGAGATGACAGGAGTCTGTCTTGTACTGGAAGTCTGAGATGTACAGAGTGAAGAGGAATGGTGAGAGTACAGTCCCCTGTGGTTCTCCTGTGCTGCTGACTACCTGGTTAGACTCACAACCCTTCAGTCTCTCAAACTGAGGTCTGTTTGTCAGGTAGTCTTTGATCCAGGAGATTGTTGAGGCCTCCACCTGAGTCTTCTGGAGTTTCTGACAAAGCAAATCAGGTTGAATTGTGTAAAATGTTCTGGAGAAATCAAAGAACATGATCCTCACAGAGCTGCTGGCTTTGTCCAGATGACAGTGGGTTTGTTGAAGCAGGTGTATGATGGCATCTTCAACTCCAACTACACAGCAATAAGCAAACTGAAGGGGGTCCTGATGGTTCATTACTTGTAGGACCTTCATGATGTGGGATGTCAGGGAAACAGATCTTTAGTCATTGAGGACTGATGGGTGAGTTTTCTTTGGTGACGGAACAAGACAGGAGGTCTTCCACAACACTGGAATCTTCTAGTAGTAATTGTAATAGTATCCTGTGTTTGTTGGACCCCATTTGAATAAGTTACGAGAACAGTAGACGGCCTGCAACACACACCACCCAAGAGCAGCAAAGGATACAGTAAGTGGACTTGTCTCTGGAAGGTAGACAGACACAAGGCATAGGGCAACCATAAGCCCCACACAGAAGTAGGTCATCAGTGAGGCACAGGGTGAGAAGTAGGACACCGAGCTGCCCCGACCCAGCATTCATGTCGATGGTAATATGATGTTAATCTTGCGATGAATGCAGATGTGTATGCCTTAAGTGCATTACAATTGTGGTTGTGGTTGGGTTGTGCACAACCCCAAAGCCCTAAGTTTCTTTAGTGTATTGAAATTGAGGTACAGGACTTGGCCAAATATAGCACAGAGGGGGGTCCATAGTCCCACACATCGAGACCCTACAGATGTGTGGTATTGCATATGTGTTAGGAAGAAGATGATAGGAGCCAAGGCGCCAGCACAAATCCCCTGGGGGCCAGCTCCCTAACTGGCCCCCTCTTGTCCTGACCATGCCCACATCAATACAGTGCCAACCAAGGTCCAGCTGTTCTTTAGAAGGCTTGGGTTTTTCTGTCCTACACAACAGCATACAGTTCTTGTGGCCTTGTCTCTTTCTACGTATAATTCATGCAAAGAGCTTTTATTCACAAGGAAAGCTAATATTACAAGCTTTTTCCTCGAATAAAAAGGAAGCTATTTTTCATAAATGTGCAGAATAGTTTTTCGATAATTGTTGATTGAAGGTAATTGTTTTCCCACTACAATGTTCGTCACACATCTCAGTGATTGTTAATGCCTATTAAGCAAATAATACAAAAATGACAAACCTTATATAATTTTGTAGTTATTCCTTTTATGGTCACCACTGTTATGTATAATGACAACATATATCCTGCCATAACTTTAAATACATTATCAGTCTGAGAATACATTCATGATTTACTTTAATCTCTGGGCAAAACAACAACAATGTTGTTGCTTATGAAATTTGGAGCCTTCTTTTTTACTTTTTCCTAATGTTGTTTAGACTCAAAGAGAATTCTGATTGCAATGAACCTTTGCATAACTCATAATTAAACACAAAGCAGGTGCTAAATTAAAATTATTGATCCACATTCCCTGCCATTCCCACATATGCTCATTCACTGTTCCTAGGGGACAATAAAAACTTTTACTGATCCATTTGTAAAGGGCACTTATGGGGCATTGCTGCTAAGCAATCAATGCCACTCACTAAACAAGTGTGTTAGTCTCTAGTTATCAAAGCCAATTTAAATTTCAAGTAGAAAAGCAAGTAAAATAAAAAGGATAAAACTAAGCTTGAAGTTTTTAAATAACTTTAATACAATTTTTTTCTTTTTATTTCTAAAGAGCAAGGATTTAAAGAGTTTGTGGTCTGTGGTGTAAGAGCAACAACATACTACATAACCACCTGGATACTGCACAGTTTAACCACAATTTAGCATGCTCAAAGGTAAATCCAGTCTCTACTGACCAGTTTATATCAAAATACTTAGTATTTTAAAGTGTGCTAGAAAGGGACAGCTTTAGTGACACCGTGCACCAACTGCGTCATGGCAAAAACACTAACCTGTTTTCAGCAATATTGTATACCAGTTAATTATTAAACATATTAAAGGTAAATTTAGACCCCTAGTGCATTATAAGATATACTGTTTGAAGGTGACCAACTCATAAATGGGACTACTTAGAAATCAATGTTCCATAAAGAAAAGAAGAGGGATTCCATCAAACTAGAATCCAAAATCCAAGTCATTCTGCATGAAAGGGCATGTTTCCAGAATTACATTTTCTATATTCAATCACAAGAAAATGTTTTTGCATTGATTTGTTTTTACGTATTTTTATTGTATGCTGTAAATCATATTAATACATTTTCTAAATTATAACTCCTTTGTTAACCAGATACATGATATTTCTGTGCAGTGTTGATCCTTCTTCATAACTTCTGCAATTCTCTCTGACATGCTGGGTATCAACTTCACGGCCAAATTGTGACTGATGGTAACTAATGTTCTTTTAGTGTGTGGAGTTATTCACAGTTTGTTGGCTATTTTCTACCACCTGCTTTTAAAGACCTTACCAGAGGTTCTCAGTGAACCAGGGTCCAAAATGTGAGCTGAGTTAATCCTTGTTGAAAGAAGATTTTCTTGGAGAACCTTTTGATGCCATCTTGTACTCATGTGTCATGGTCAGAGTTTGGAGTAAGACCACTCTCTTTAAACAACCCCTCACATATCACAGGGTGCTTCATTGTTGCCTTAACACTGTGATTTTTGAGATGTCCCAAACACAATTCCTTGGAGAAAATAACTTCCACTATGCATCCTTGTACCTTCTGCGGTCTGTCCATGATGATCTCTGAAACAGAAAAGGTGTTTTTGCTGTGCTTCTTGTAACCAGGACATTTTCCAAAAATACTTACCTCACTATAAGTATAGATGCACTCACACCCACCTAATGCCAAAGTTGTGCAAGCTCTGCTACACTGGTGGTAACTCCACTTTGTAGCCTACTCCTCAGGAGGATATGGCCCTGGACTTGTTGGAAACTCTAGGACATTTCCATGCATTCCTCACGTGTTGAAAATCACAATTTACATATAACTCTCCATTGTGAAATTTTCAGTTTTATAAATTTTTTGTCTGGTATCCTCCAACACCATGTTATGTGCCTTTGCCAGTTACAAGTTTGAACACTCTTCCTTTCAGTTAAACACAGTCATTTCCGTGTATCTCCCTCACATGCACAGTCAATAATATTTTTATTCAAATCTGTGCCATAGGCAGGCAGCGGTTTTAACCAATCACATCATCTAAACTTTGAAAACACAGGAGATTAAGACATGAACAGCAAGGAGGTGAGGAGATCAATAGTTTGTCTAAAAGGAAGGATGAACCAGTTCTTATGAATGAGTTATCCACTTTCAGCTGCTTTACCTTCTCCTATTTTCTCTCCACTAACACCCACCCACCCCCCACCCCCCACTTCCCACCTTCTGTTAAGCCTGATCTCCCTCACAATGCATACTCAAGGTATTTCTAATCTTCTTATACTTGTTCATCTTTGTTCTACATTGTAACTCTGTGTGTAATGGATACAAGGTAAGTGTATTTACCACCTGCCAAAGAACATCTCTTCTGTGTTCCACAAACAAACAAACACACACGGATGAAAAATCCAAGGCCAAAAGTTCAAAACGCTCTATTCTTCGTCTTTCTTTGAGAGAGAAAGAAGTTAGAGCAGAATGTAATTATAGGAAGTTAAGATACACAATAGTGAGTAATAGAGGTTAAACAACATAGCAGGTGGAGAAAAGATACATGAAGAAAGGCTCCCAAGAAAAAGCCTGCACACTTAGACCCTTTAACCTAAGACCTATACCTTTATTGAGTGTTTTTAACCCGCCAGTGCTTTGCAGCCTGTTTCTCGTTCAAATCTTCACGTACTCACATCTCTTGATGAGTAAGACACTATTCAGCAATATGATTACTCTGGGGATTACTTGAGGTACGAGTCGCATGCATGCAAGTCTGTAAGTTATGTTGTTTGATGACAGCAACATTCTGCTCTACAGAAATTGGAAAAAGAAAGCATCCCTTACTTTCTATTCATTGGAAAACAAAGTTTACCTAATAGTTTTATGGTTTGTATAACCATGTCAGTCAGCAATAACCTGAAGTAGCCATGCTTTATCAGTGTCTCACAATGTTATGGAAATAAATCAGTTTAGTATTCTTTACAAACATGTTTAAATTCAATAAATTTTCCAGGTATTTGTTTCTGCACAGCACTCTTAAAGTCCCACTACAGCATCTGGACTTTGACTGGACCATTGCGTGACCTTGATTGTTATTTTTCAGTCATTATATTATAGATTTGTGCTGTTTTTAAGATCATTTTGTTATTGGATGGCCCAGTGTCAATCAGGCTTTCGCTGTTGGAAAGTTGGCCTCATGTTTCACTCAACAGTATTTTAGTGTACAGAGACATTCTTGGTCGGGTCAATGACTGCAAGGTGCCTTGGTTCCATGGCTGCAAAACAATCTCAGTCTCAGTACGCTGATACAATGCATTTAATTTTTTCTCAAAAATGGTACTACTGTATATGTTATGGTCAAACATCTGTACTTTGTTCTGTTGTGTCCAAATGAGATTGATCAAAAAGTCCCGTGTCTCATTTATGCAACTTTGCAAGCCTTGTGTTACCGTTTTGTCCTTAGATTGTCTGTGGCTCAGGTGGTAGGAGTTCATCCTGTAAACAGTGGGTTGCCGGTTCGAACCTCTATTCTGTCTGTCTCAGTTGTTGTGTCCTTGGGCAAGACACTTCACCCGCCTTGTCTGCTGAAGGTGGTGAGAGGGCCTGGTGGCGCCGATTGTATGGCAGCCTCACTTCTGTCAGTCTGCCCCAGGCAGGGCAGCTGTGAATGGTGGATGGATGACTGATTGTAAAGTAAAGTTTGGAATCCTCATGCTCTATGCAAGTGCAGGCCATTTACCATATCCAAACAAAACATTCTTGTAATTGTCCTTTCATGAGGCTGAGGGGCTGACGCTTTTACCGCTGGACAGAATAGGCTGCAGGACACAGTTTTATAGACTTGGAAATTTGAAACATTTTACAATTTCATTTTGTGTGGTTTGGTTTCACACTGGACTTCTGAAAACAGTACAGAAGGGGGACAACAGTTGTTTTTTTGGGGCGGTATTGCTCGAAATGAACTCTGACCAGGAGGTAAAAAAGCATGACTACAATGGTATTCATCCCTTTCAGCAGCAGATTTTTACATACCTAGGGATTCTGTTTTTATTTTGCTGTTTTCAGAAGAAACTGTAAATCTACCAGCATGTTGCCCCTTTCTTATTGGTTCGCTAGATATTGTGTCTGCATTTTCAACTTGAGGAGTAAGGCACCAGGGTTCACTTGCAAGCGAAACGAGACCCTCATTTTCAGTCCGACCACTGTTTGCTTGTTTGGTCAGCACCAGAGGTTAGATGAGCTTTCACACCTGCCTAAACAAAGTTCACTATTCCAGAAAGCAAACTCTGCTCCATTAAAATCAGACCAAACAGCTCTAATGTGAAAACTCTATTAAGGTTTCACATTTAGATTTTGTTTTTACGCTTTCTCAGAGTATTGCATGGCCTGAGCCTTAATTTTCCCATAGTTGCAGTGTTTTACTTATATCAGTACACGAGACTTGTATTAAAATCAGTTTCAACATGTCCACAGTAATCTCAGATGAGGGCTTCACTACACAAAGCAAGACATCCATAAGAAATGATGGATATGAAGAATTCAGATTGATATTTGAACTCTTAACTTATTTTCTAATTAATAACTGAAAGAAAATGGCTTTGGAAAAAGTCTATGACTATTACACTTTCATAAAAGATTTTAACTTTCTGTGATTTTTATTTGCTTTGATAGCATGCAATTTGGTGAGTATAATGTGGACTAGCTTTATACTGTATGATAAAACATAACACAATTTTCTAAATCATTAAGGAATAAAAAACTAAACAGCTTTACAGTACTCACTGCCAGGCTGAGAGCATAAAGCAGACATTGATTCTGTTGAAGGAGGAGGAGACCCTTTCACTGTTTATGCTCTGATGCCTTGCTATTTTCTAAAAAAAACCTGATTGGTGTGCTTGTGCACATGCTGATCTCTTATCACAAACATGACCTGATCTGAAGCTGGTTAGGTTTTCCAGCATCAGTTGCCATGGTGATTCCCCCCAGTAAAAAGTGGACCAGTTTTGTCACACTAAAAACTCACAGTGACATAATGAAGGCACTAATTCTGTTGCGTAGTACAAGCCAAAGGCTTGTTACCGTCATAACACGCTAAGTGGACTGTGGTCCAAGCAAAAATAGCACAGAAAGGCTGTGGGTTGGAAAAAAACTGTTAGTTGTAGTGTTTTGAAAGGTGTCTGTGTGACACTGAGTTAGATACTAAACTTTTGCCCATGTTGATGGATCAGTTTTTTTTATTTTATCTAAAAACAGTATTTTATCTTATAAACAGTTGCATACAGAGACCAATAAGAAGGAATTCTGTTAACCTGCTGTCAAATAATTAAAGGATTATGGAGGTCTTTGAATGGCTCATGGTTTGCAGTGGTGTGTCTTGTGGAGCAGTGGATGAATAGAAAGATTGTGGCTTTGTCTGTGGTAAATGTTGTTGCTTTAGTTTGGTATGATAGATAGAGCTGGGCTCAAAGCCTGTGTACTCAATTTCAGTTTTTATTCCAACTGTCAGATGGGGTCATAAGATATGGATAAAGACAAATGGAATGGGATTGGGCACAGATACAAGCAGCTAAATTGAGCCTCCTTCATAAGGTGGCCAGACTATGCCTCAGGGCAAATCTGCTCCCCTGCATCAAAAGGAGGGTTGAGGTAGTTAAGGTACCTGATAAGGGACACCTTCTGGACTCCTTCCTTTTGAGGTTTTCTGGGCTAATCCCACTGGAGATTCCAGGGCAGACCAATAGTTTGCTGGAGGGACTACATGGGAACATCTGGGAACATCTTGAAGTCCTCTTTTAGGAGCTGAGGAGTGTTACTGGGAAGATGATCTCTGGATTTTGCTCCTGGACCTGAACCGTAAAATGCAGTGGATGTATAGATGGTTTAATTTAACCAGCTAAGAGATATGCCTGCAAATGTGTTTGGTGTATAGTCTTTCTTCCTGTAATTTACAAACATAAAACTTTCAATTTTAAGTCATTCTATTTAGCTTTACTCTAATGCCATCTTTTGAAAGCTATGGTTATTGATTTTAAATCAGATAGTAGCTCTGCTCTATAAATGTAGTTAGATATATAGCACCCCCTTTCTGTTGTATTTATAAAGTAAGCCTAGTCACGCTTATGGTTTATTGTCACAACCTGTGTTTGTGTGTCTGTTTTTATGCTGTGGGTCTTCATGAAGAGTTTTCAGGGAGAAACTCCTGTATAGAACATGCAAATCTGCAAACATCATTACCAGCTGGAGGCATTCACTCAATGTTCCTATGGCTGTAGTCATACAATACTCTCTCTCTCTCTCTCTCTTACTCACACATACACACACACACACACGCACGCACGCACACACACACACACACACAGGTTAAAGCTCACACAGCAATTCTAAATAAAACCTTGTTGACTTATCTACATTCTTTTAAGCACCAATGGCTTTTTTTTTTTCAAATTGTTTTCTGAGTTGACAGGAAATAGGGTGGAGAGAATGGGAGGACATGCAGTAAACATGAATTTAACCTGCGACACCCTGTGTCGAGGGGTAAAGCCTCTGTACATGGGTTTCACGCTTTACTCCAGCGCCTCCGCCTCACCCTGATCTTGTTGACTTCTTCACATTTTTATAGAGTCTAACCCAGACCACCACCCTGATTAGTACCAGGTCATGCTGAACGCTATCTTTGATTTAACCTGAATTAAAACCTTAGCTCTAACTCTTATCCTCTTTAGAATAGGCAGCTGATCACTTTTAGGGATACCACTTCCAAAAACGTTAGGTGATGCCGTATTGATGGAACAAAAACAAAATGATGTTTCTGCCATTTGCCTTATCCTCAACACTCAACGAACATACCAAACACTCTGCCTGCTGTTTCTCATGATGGCTTTATATGATGTGTGTGTATGTGAGACAGAGAGAATAAAGGAAAAAGAGAAGAAAATCATATTTGTCAGGCATTTATTGTGGTTGTTTTGAATTACCTGGAATCGTTTCAGCCTTTTCTTTTCATGTGGCTGCATTACAATTCAGTTGCCTGTTTTCCAATAATGATTCAAAGCCAGAGTTAAGACTATTTTCTAAAAGCATTTTTGTGGGCATTCTTACATTTCTTCTGTATTCTCCTCAAGCAACATATGAGAACCAGTGTTAGTGAACACCTTTAGAGGTTCCAGATGTCTGTGTTACCCAGTTTACTCATATTTCAGACATGAAGCATGTTTAAAGGCAAAGGCTGCAAAAAGTACACCCATAAAATAACATTGCCCTCAATTAGTCAGAGGTTAGATTTAATAAGACGCTGTTACATATTGCTAGTGCAGCTACACATAAACTGACTGATTTAATAGGACTTTTTTTAATTTCAATTGATCACACTTTGAATTTACCAGCTGGTGAAAATAATATGCATAACCCTTTGAGAGAGAGAGACATTTAAATAGGTTTTTTGTGCGTATCAAATTAATACTTATTTGTGCAAATCAGAAAAAGTAATCATTTACATGGGTTTGGGCATGCTGATATAATCATTCTAATATTTTTTGTGTGTGGGTGTGTGTGTGTGTGTGTGTGTGTGCGCAAGGGTGATAAAATGTGTGTGTGTGTGTGTGTGTTCCTGTCTTGGCATCACAGTGAGAACCATTTTCCCGATTTCACCATCAAATTGAGGACCGTTTGTACCAAAGTGAGGACATTTTGCTGGTCCTCACGACCTATTTTGCTAATGGCTAGGTTTAGGACTAAGGTATGAATTGACTTTAGGTTAAGGTTAGGGTTAGGCATGCACTGGTAATGGTTAGGTTTAGGGTTATTGTCAGGGTTAGGGCATAGAAAGGGTTGAAAATGACTGAAAACCAATGGAAGTCAATGGGAGTCAACACATGGTCCTCACTACATAGCAAAACAAGAGTGTGTGTGTGTGTGTGTGTGTGTGTGTTTTATGGTACTCAAACCACAGGTGAGTAAAACAGCGTGTCTCTTATCGGAAATGGTTTAGTCCAACCCACATGATCCAAGTAATGACTATTATTTAGAACCTGTTTGGTTGACCCACACACAAAAAACACACTAATTTCTCTTGCTCAAATGCTAAGCTACATGCACCCTGTAGCTGGTCACGTTTATTATAGTTATTTTGTGGTCTGACAAGAAGGCTGTAATGTCCATGTTCACAATGATCCCATGTGTTGGGCTCAGTCATGGAAGGAACAGAAAGAAATTACCTCCACACGGGCAACAAAAGGGACTGGTAAAAACTCCCAGAATCCCAGAATGTGCAGTTTTAATCAATTCTTAATTCAATGTAATTTAATTAAATTAATTTTATTTATATAGCGCCAATTCACAACACATGTCATCTGAAGACATGTTATGAAGTCAATTCATGCACATTTTTCCCATGCACAGCTCCCAGGTAGGAGGAGCTTCGCAGCTGGAATCCCTGTGATGTCATAGAGGTACAAAAGTCCAGAGCACAGCAGTGCTCTTCCTCTTTACCTGCAGCCCTCACCAGTTGCATGTAAATCCAGGCAGACTCTTGCCCCAGTCACCATGTTTTCTCTGTTCATCAGACCTGCTCAACTCACTGGACCTATTGGACGTCTTCCTGTTCATCAGAATGCTTCATGGTCTGGGTAGAGAAAATTTGTTGGCATCAAACAATTAAAATATTTTTTATTTCATTTGGTTTTGCTTTGTTTGTGGCACTTAACTGCTAAAGTGCTATCAGGCCACTGAGCATGATATAAAAACATTGGTTTGTAAAGTTAATGGCCAGTAAAGAGTTACTTTACTCCTGCAACGTGAGCTTAATTGTGAACTCTATCTGTTTTATCTCTGTTTCCCTTCATGTTCTCTCACTAACCCCCAAACAATTTGTCCACAGAGTCCCCAAATGCTAAAGGTCTGCTATTGCTAAGAGAATAGCCACCATTATTTCTCTGTTTACATTACAGCTTTGTTCTGTTCGGGCTGCGATTTGCCATAGCACGCCACCAACACAATAATATTTGGATTAATGGTACTTGTGGGACTCTAATTTCTTTGTTTTTCACTGAGGCGCTAATGCCACATATGACTTTGCCACGTCGTCCATCCACTTGCCATCTTGTGAGTCCATAAACGTTTTAACAGACTCAACATCAGCGTTTTCAGCCAGCACATTTCAGTTGTCACTGCTATGCTGAAATTTTGACTTACATCTGGGCTCCCTCCGTGTGGTCTTTATGTTGGCTATAGCGCATGCGCAGAGTCTATTCCTGATTCCTTTCACCCTATTACCCTGTGCGACCGCTAACGGTGAAGCTTTCTAAAATCATGTCAGCTTCGAAGGGTGGGTATAAACGTCATCATATCATGACGGGCCTGCAGAAGAAAATTGTCCCTGCCGCCATGCTCATAAAGGTTCCTGGTGAGAACCCTGCCTTATCTGTTGTTCTATAATACTACACCTCACCAGACAGGTATTCATACAATAACAACTGACAGAGGCTGAGAGCTGTTATTTACTATTATTTACTGATAATCAGGCCCTGACTTGGTAACTTCAATTAAAATTACTAACTTTTTTAGTAACTGCTAAACCTATTACCAACCGATTATTTCTGTTTCCGCATCTGTTTGCTCAGATCCTTTCTCCTCTTGCTCTCTGTTTGCTTACATTCTTTTACTCTTAACATCTTATCTCACAGCCTAAAAGTACTGACAGGCTAAACTAAACAACTTTAAATCAGTGACACTGAAAGATTCTTCAGAGGGTTCCTACGGAACTTTTTTCATTTTAATCACTTTTGAGACGAGGACCAGACAACGCTAGGAGCAGCTGCACTTTTCATGGCAACACAAGCTAATCAGCACAAAATGCCTCCCTTTTTTACAAATGACTTCAACAAACTTTTTTCAGAAAATAGCAGTGATGGAAATAAAACTTCACTAAAAGTGAATGTGGAGGTAAATGCTGGGTATGGAAATAATATGATCCTAATGGTGATTCAAAACAGTGATAAGACTGACAGACAGCTAATTAGCAGCACCAAGAAATACAATGCTGATATAAATGAGAGTAAACAGACCAACAGTCCTTCCTGGCACTCTCTTGGCGCAAAGCCAAAGGATAAATCCCTTCCTTCAGATTTGGGAAGATGGCTAACAGGAAGAACCCTGCACACAGATGAATCAGCTTGGCCAGCAATACAGAAAAAGGTCTCTTCAACTCCAGCACCAAGGAGAAAACAGCAGCAGACTGTGCTCACAACTGATGATAGGGAGCAAATAAACTCTACACAGGAAAACCACAAGAAAACAAGTTTAATCCACTTTTGTAAGACTTTGACTGACCAAAAGAAAGCTCATCCTCAAACACAAGCGGATGAGCTTGCAATTTGTATGAGGACAAATTGCACTCCAAACGGTTCCCTCCTAAACAGCTTCCGAGAGAACCAGCCACCCGGCCAAGAACCCTAATAGTGGGTGTTGGAGTCGTGAATAAGATTAAACACTTTTCCAGACACCAAAGTACTTAGTTATGTCAATAACATGGTGTCTGATCATGTTATATTCATGCTATAGTCTAATCTCAGAATATATATTGATGATCATGGATTAACATCCAACAGTGAAAAACATCATCATGCACACAGTAGCCTTCGATATTGTAAAGCAACAATTAGAAATCTTAAATAAAAAAGATTTTATTCAGTTGCTGAACAAAGTTCAAGGTGTCAATATTAAGGTGTTTTTTAGTGGACCATTCCAACAGTCTGCTGTGGAGATGAGAGATTGTGTAGGCTGCTTATGCTCAACAACTGGCTTTAAAAAAAGTGTGTGCTGCAAAATGAGTGACCTTGTCTGGATTTCACTGACAACATAAATTGTCAAGATCAGAATACAACTTACTACACACCCATATCTTAAATTTTCTCCACACAACCCCCACCACCTCCTGTACAGATTGCAGTAGCTTAGCAGTTGCCATATGACAGCAAGGAGTTGCTGTTCAATTTTAAAATTAAAGCAATAAAGCTATGATACCAGTGGGCCAAGCAATAGCAAATAATAATAATATAATAAGAGAAGAGTTACTCAAAGTTTGCTGCCACAAAGACACACACACACTTTAAAGGTAAGAGCCTACAACTACTCACTGATATATGTCACAGCTGTCAAATCAAGACGATGCATCTGTTGTTGTGATTCATGGTGAAAGCATCTATTATGTCCTCCAAATCAAGGGTTCATGCACGTTCTGCATTGATGGACAGTAAAGCCAAATTGCTATTCCTTCAGTCCCCACTGTTGCTCCTCGAGTAGTTTTTAACACACCATAAACATGAAAAACTGCGTTCACAGGTTGCAGAGATAACGGGCAGCGTACATGAGATAGACAAAGTCTGTGCAAATCATTAAAAGCATCCTTGTATGGCTCGAGTGACCGTACATATTTCATCAACATTGGGCGCCTTGGTCCATCACTGGGTGACCGCATGCTGTCGGTTATAATGTTACCGTGGAAGAGGGGGTCAATGCTACTAGCTCCACTGCAGCTTGGGGCTGTGGCTAGCTGGTCCGGCTGCAGGTGCAGATACCTGTTTTTCATCCTCACTGTTGTTCTGCTTGTTCTCTGTGGTAGGGTAGAGTTGTCTCAGTTGGAATTATAACTTTATGTCAGAATTTTTAAATAAATGACTGTAGAGCAGGAAAGAATTACAGAGACCAGGTATGGTTTAATTGATTTGTTGACAATAAGGAAGGGCTGAAGGATCGTCTGGGTTTATGGTTTATGGCTAGCAGGCACACTGAGGGAGAGAAGTAAATGGGTAAATGGGATGGCATAAGTGGAAATGAAAACATGAGGAGACCTTACTGATGCCGCAGACGATGGACTTTCAGGAGAAAGTGAGTTAGGCCACGGAGGCTATGTCCAATCTTGGTGGTTGTATGCTGAGGGGGGGACCCAGAAGCAGGAGGACGGGAGTTGCATGGTGAGTAGAAGAATCTTTAATTGTGACTTACGGAGAACATGGAACTCAGGCCAGAACGCAGCAACATCGAAACGGAGAAGTAAGCAGAGGATCCAGTGGAGAACAATGAAAACCAGAAGGTAGAAGTACTGAGGTAGGGAGGACAATGGACCTAAGAGCAGGGAAGGTTAATCAGAAGGGATCGGGAGCAGCTGGTGGGAGATGCATAATAACTGAAGGAGAGAGTGACTAATTAACAGAGATGAGCAGGGAAAACACATAACTCACTATACAGAAACATTGGTAAGCAAGGAGCTAAAGAACATAAACATGGAGGGACTAGACCTATAAGGAAATACAAACTAAAACATCTAAACACCAGAATCCAAGAAAGTAATCTAAACACAAGGAAAGAATGATGAATCTACACATAAACTAGAATAACAGCAACTGAAAAATGTAGGGAAAACAGACTAGGAACTCAAACCTAGACCCAACACAGGCAGATCATGACACTTTATGCTTAATAAGACACTTTTCCATTTGCAAACTCACCGTTATCTTATTTACTTATTTATGTTAACCTCCCTGACATAATATCGTGAGATTTTTCTAAAGTCGATAAATATAACGATTGCTCAACATAGTCATTATTCAACCCATTATAAAAGTACTACAATATATTTTTGGTTTTCGTAACAAAAATCTTGGGGTTGTTTGCAGTTCCTAGACCAAATCTTGATGTTGCTAAAGCAACTCCAAGCTACCCCCTGGCACCACCGATGTCCGCATATCAAAGATAAAGAGCCTGTTTATGTTCAGAGCATTTCAGAAACGTTACGGTGATATGAACAGGTTCCAGGCAGTTAAATTCCCAGCAATGATGATTTCCAGGAAACGCCCCAGCCCCCAGTGGGAGTTTGCTGTAAAATCTCTATGCTGATATGCAACAGAAGAAATAAAGCTAACAAGATAAGAAACCGTAGACAGCAACTGAACCTAAAATTTATTTTTTGTGAAAGGCAACTTGCCAACAAAATAACATGTAATGCTAAGTCACTTAAAGTGGATTTTTTTAAACATTAGGTCTTTGCCGGGAAAATTATTTTTAATCAATAATAAATAAATAAATAAATCATTACTGAGTGCAAAGTGTTTTGGAGTCCTTGAAAAAGCGCTATATGAGTGCAGGCCATATTTTGGACTCAATCATCATGAAGGGTGTGAACATTCCATAGTATAAGAAAATGCTTTTTCAGACTCAGAAGAGAAAGGTTAATAGAAGCTCTAAATCCTACTGGTTTAACTTTGCTGTTTTTCCACTAGTCCCTAATCAACACATGACTATTTTTAGTAGCTGGTTGGATGTGGTTCCAACCATGCCGAGTTGTGTTGAAAATTTAACATCAGAAGACTGTTGGTCACTGAATGGGTAGGGAGCGATGTCACTAGTCTCAAAGCATGTTTTAATAACTCATGTCTTCAACCATTAAATCATTGTAAGCTGGGCTCATTGTATACATGACCACTATAGCAAGCTATAGGTGAGCAGAAGGTCCTCCATTGTTTTTTTGTTTGTGTCACATACAAATAATATCTTGATACTTTTTCGGACTTTGGGTCTGCCTTGCTAACTGATGATTCCATCCACATTGTGATGGTACTCAATTATAATGGAAAACAAACCAAACAGAATAGAGCCAACCTGACCCGACCTGCGTCAAGTAGAGTAGGTACTAATAGAAAAGGGCCACTTATCTGATGTCATTGATGTCATCGTGAACAACCCTGCTTCTCAAAACTGAGGGTTCTGCAAAATGTCTATACTTGTAGCAGTAATTGCATGCCTGTCCAAAATCAGATCAGTAATGCCTATGACTTGTTTCTGTAGACTAGGAGATCAGAGGAGCAAAACTATTTTTTTCATTTGCTTTTAATTATTATCCAAATATTTGACCCCTTAAATGACCCTCAAACAACCTAGCAAACACCACAGTGGAAGCATGCTTAGTTGTGAATAGTTAATGATAATTTAAATCTTTATTATGTCATATACTTATATAAATGTTTGTTGTTATAGCTCATATAAGTGTCAGCAAGGCTTCATACATTGTGGAAAAAATTAACTGAACTAAGCATCATAAAGCCTCTGTGAAAACAAAGAAATTCTAAATATATCTGAGTAAAGATTATATGGATGTGAGGAGTAATTGTACATGTTTATCTAAACCTGGGCTAATGTTAGAAGCCACTCTATTCATTAGGATGACTGGCTTTTTTATATTATTTCATAAAGTCATCATATGCACATGGTCAAGATAAAATATTGCTATTAACAGAGTTGTATTTACCACAAGTCCTGCTACTGAAAATCCCTGATCTAATGTAACAGAGGTTGCAGGTAACCTTCATATTTGCCTTTGTTATTTGTGCTTACCCAGCTTAATTTTTTTACCATTCCATTGGATCATTCTAGGATGTATGAGTAAGTGTTCTGGCAGTAAAGTTGGTTGTAGTTTCCAAATAAAACGATGGCAAAAACATTTGAGCTTTCTTGCTGGGTAACACGTTGAACATAGCACCCCTGCTTTGAATAGCACCACAGTGGCTGGGAAACAAGTCATTGGTCCTTTGTACTTCAATCTTTTGTTTTCCAAACTTAAGCTTTCTCTCTCTCTCTCCCTCCTATAAAAGTATAAACTTGTTCGCACCCAAACCACAACACCACAATGTAAGAAAGCACTTATCTTTTTCCGCAGTTCAGTTCTATACTATTATTGGCAAAATACTCTTTTCCAGCAGTTTGTTTTTAGAGATACTTTCATTTCCTCTTTTAATCATTTTTCTCCACACCACTAGGGCCACTGGCATTAAAATTAATTTTGTATGTACAAGGGATGGACAATGAAACTGAAACACCTGTCATTTTAGTGTGGGAGGTTTCATGGCTAAATTGGACCAGCCTGGTAGCCAGTCTTCATTGATTGCACATTGCACCAGTAAGAGCAGAGTGTGAAGGTTCAATTAGCAGGGTAAGAGCACAGTTTTGCTCAAAATATTGAAATGCACACAACATTATGGGTGACATACCAGAGTTCAAAAGAGGACAAATTGTTGGTGCACGTCTTGCATCTGTGACCAAGACAGCAAGTCTTTGTGATGTATCAAGAGCCACGGTATCCAGGGTAATGTCAGCATACCACCAAGAAGGACGAACCACATTCAACAGGATTAACTGTGGACGCAAGAGGAAGCTGTCTGAAAGGGATGTTCGGGTGCTAACCCGGATTGTATCCAAAAAACATAAAACCACGGCTGCCCAAATCACGGCAGAATTAAATGTGCACCTCAACTCTCCTGTTTCCACCAGAACTGTCCGTCGGGAGCTCCACAGGGTCAATATACATGGCCGGGCTGCTATAGCCATACCTTTGGTCACTCGTGCCAATGCCAAACGTCGGTTTCAATGGTGCAAGGAGCGCAAATCTTGGGCTGTGGACAATGTGAAACATGTATTGTTCTCTGAGTCCATCTTTACTGTTTTCCCCACATCCGGGAGAGTTACGGTGTGGAGAAGCCCCAAAGAAGCGTACCACCCAGACTGTTGCATGCCCAGAGTGAAGCATGGGGGTGGATCAGTGATGGTTTGGGCTGCCATATCATGGCATTCCCTTGGCCCAATACTTGTGCTAGATGGGCGCGTCACTGCCAAGGACTACCGAACCATTCTTGAGGACCATGTGCATCCAATGGTTCAAACATTGTATCCTGAAGGCGGTGCCGTGTATCAGGATGACAATGCACCAATACACACAGCAAGACTGGTGAAAGATTGGTTTGATGAACATGAAAGTGAGGTTGAACATCTCCCATGGCCTGCACAGTCACCTGATCTAAATATTATTGAGCCACTTTGAGGTGTTTTGGAGGAGCGAGTCAGGAAACGTTTTCCTCCACCAGTATCACGTAGTGACCTGGCCACTATCCTGCAAGAAGAATGGCTTAAAATCCCTCTGACCACTGTGCAGGACTTGTATATGTCATTCCCAAGACGAATTGATGCTGTATTGGCCGCAAAAGGAGGCCCTACACCATACTAATAAATTATTGTGGTCTAAAACCAGGTGTTTCAGTTTCATTGTCCAACCCCTGTATATATATGCCTACTAAACAGTTTGGCTTAAAGAGAGATTAGTCAAAAACTAGCAGTGATAGCAATAACAAAACAGTATTGATCCTGAGCTGCAACCAAATTAGGGCATTCCAAAAACACAAACCACAAACCAAAAACCACATAGTCTCAAATATAGTCTTCATGAATTTACTGAAAGTAGCTCTATATTCACTGGTAACCGACAGGTTGGTAAGAACATATGTTCACAAGAACTGACTGATTTAAATTCCATGAACATTCTACTAGGATATCAGCTTAAATGTCCTTTATCGCAACATCTCCAAGTTTATTTCATATTCATTTGGATCTAAAGACGTGACAAAACAGGGAGACCATTTGTAATACATTTTGATAAATAAAAAAGGGAAAGTGTTAAAAATGAAACTCTCAGCAAATCAATGTCCGAGCCATGACTGGATGAGTGAAAAGGATATGAACCTTTCAGATCATAGTTCCATGATAACCACTAAGCCGTGATCCCCTCTTTACGTATTGTATTTACATCATAAAAGTTGCTTTGGTAAGGTCACAGAGCTATGTCTCCTTCCTGAAAATGCAGCTGAAACTACAAAACCAGACTATAGATGCATTTCACCAAGACCCTCTAATATCTGACTGAATTGTGTCGTAATCTTGATGCTGGCTGTCAAGATGCATTCAGTGCTTCAGATCAAAGCAAAGTTGTTGTCCACCGATTTCAGCATGTCATTATCTACATCAGGATCTGCTGAGGAATGTATTTCTCAGATTAGATGGACACTGGAGGAAGATAATGTCTGTTTTCACCCCAGGCTCTGCTGCTGATTACTTTGCTTTGTATCATATCACTACATCACAGTTGTTCTATGGCCATCTCCCCAGGTGAATCAGAGGCATAGCAGTGGTAGGACAATTTTGACTTCTTTGACACTTATAAAGATTTACTGCATCAATGGTGACCTACCTCCTTCTTAAACTACAAGGCAACTTAAAGACAACAGAAGTATGTAGAAATGCTATCCCATTAGGCCAGGAGTTCTCTGTGTAAGTTATGTAAACTTGGGTGGTATGGAATTACTTTTTTCCCAAATTTTCTTAATGCTGTTTTTAATTTCAAGATTCTGTGTTTTTTTAACCTAAAAAACATATATAATGATGTGGTTAATGTATAAAATTTCATCAGTTATACAGTACTGTGCAAAAGCTTTAGGCAGGTGTGAGAAAATGTAAGCAAAGAATGCTATGCTAAGTGTTAATCATTTATTTTCATCAATCAACCAAATGCAGTGAATGAACAAAAGAGAAATCTAAATCAAATCAATATTTGGTGTGACCAAGCTTTGCGTTCAAAACAGCATCAATTCTTCTAGGTACACTTGCACACAGTTTTTGAAGGAACTCTGCTGGTAGGTTGTTCCAGGCATCTTGGAGAACTAACCACAGATCTTCTGTGGATGAAGGCTTTCTCACATCCTTCTGTCTCCTCATGTAATCCCAGACACACTCCATGACACAATCCATGATGTTGGGATCAGGGCTCTGTGGGGGCCTTACCATCACTTCCAGTAAGTCTTGTTCTTCTTTACGCTGAAGATAGTTCTTCATGACTTTGGCTGAATGTTTGAGTTCGCTCACTTAGCATTTTGTAAATTGATAAAAAATAAACAATCATTTATATTTCTGAAACCATTCTTTTTTTACAGCATAACACTTTTGCACAGTACTTTATAAAAAAATTATTACAAAGATTATTTGAAATTAATTTATTGAGTTCGCAAATCTCTTACAAAATTTGCCAGTTACCCCTATCTAGGTTTTATATGAAAGTACAAAAACAATCCCTAAAATACTTCTGAAATTACAACTTCAGATATGGACTTGAAATTCTTACTGCACTTCATCAGTATTATGAGGTCTGCAGCAGCATTGTGATTGTGTTCTACCAAACTCACTTATTCAATAATCATGAATGTTTTTTTTTTTTTGGTTTTTTTTATAGACAGTAATCCATTTTTAGGCTCCTAAGAGTTTCTGGAAAGTTTTTCTTGCTGCAAGATGAGGTTTTGCTAGGTTTGAGAAGATGTTTTTGGGGACACAACGCATGTAGCTTTATCATTCATTTCTAAGCCCTATCAGACTTGGCACATATGGCTACGAAAGGTTTTCAGTAATTACACATCTAACTCTGATGAGCTTCTTTGCATCATGAGTTTGCTGAGGTGCTATGCTAACAAAAGCTTGCTCCCTCTCTGTTTCGATATGATTGTCGACAATTCAGTTCATGCCACGAGCAAACTATTTAAAATTGTAATTAATCATGTGTTAACCAAAACTTAAAAGAATTGTTGTTCTTCTGATTTTGCTTTGACCCAGAGGAGAACCTAGACAGGTATTTCTATGACACATGTGCCAATTCAACAAAGCAGCACACATGACCCAAAATGGGTTTTAGACAGCGAGGCTGTAGAATTGAGTTGTAGGGTGATGTTCGGAGTCTGCCGCACTCTTCTCACGGTTGTGCCTCAGCTGAGCATGCCTTAAAAGTAAGAAGTGACCTAATCCTGAGCCCACAATGACTTACCGTTCAGTCCAGATCCAGGTTGGAGCTGCCCAAGGCTGCCACGCAAACTGTGTAGATATTCCATCATTAGCTCAAATTTCCACAAACACGATGAACTGAGAAAATAGAAAAAGTTCCACTTTCTACTTCTTCTGTCTTCCAACTTCGTTGCTAGTTTAGATTTCTCACCACATTCTCAGTTGACTTGTTTAAGTCAGCCTTTCTTCCCTTCCTTTTTTGTGTTTTTTGTCCCTGCATTCCTCTGTTTTTGTCTTTACTTCTCTTTCTCCTCCTAGTCTCTCTAAGGTTGTGAACTTGCCAGTAGGGTTCCAATAAAATTAAATAAAAGAGCTCAGGAGCCCATAGCACATTTGCTAATGCACAAATACACACATTGGGAATTTAAATGGCAGGAATATTTAATCTTTTTCTAAAAAAAATCACACACACCTCCTACTCTCCATATCGATCTCTCTTTCACAAACACTCACACATGCACACTAAAGACCTATAGAGTCTTTTGTGTGTCACATTGGGGGGGGGCACCAGCTATGCTGGTGTTGAAAAGGCCTCCTTCTTGAAAGAAAAAGATGCCAATAAAGAATAGAAACAGTAAACCTTGAAGTTGATCCAAAACAAAGATCAAATGAAGGAAACAACAAAATCCCCCCAAAAGACCCCAAAACGTGACCATATGCTCATGATGATTTTAATAAAGAATATGAAAAAGGCAATCGTCCTAATGAATAGAGTGGCTGCTAACGCTAGCCCAGGTTTAGATAAACATGATAAAACTTATGTAATTTTGGAATGCTAGTATTCCTTCTCACAACTTTTCTATTACAATGTTATACTCTTTTAGAAATGAAGGCAGGCCAATGCCAGTATCCATATGTTCTTTCCCCACTCCCATCCATTTATTATGTGCTTAGAATGTGGTTTTTTATAGTGTCAAAAAAAGTAAATTTACATCCCTGTAATACATGTCAACATTAAAGTAGCGTTGTTGCTCAAAACAAGTTTTCTGTTATTTTTGTCCATGTTAGATTCATCATTCTACATACTATCTGTGTTTAAATTACTTTCTTGATTCCTGTGTTAGATGAGTTAGTTTATATTTCATTATAGATCTTAATCCTCTCTGTCCATGTTATTTTGGTAGCCTTGTTTACTTGTTTCTGTTCACTTATGTGTTTTCTGTTACCTCCCTGCACTCCCTGCTCATTTGTGTTAATTAACCTCTCTCCCTCAGTACTGTTCAGTCTCCCATCCACCAGCTCCTGCTGATTCCTGTCTGATTAGCTCCCTCGGCTCATTGGTCCATCTTCCACTTTCCCTCAGTATTTAATCTCTTTAGTTGTCATTACTCTCGACTGGTCCTTCCTATTTACTACCCTGTTTGCTGCCTGCTCCATTCTCATTTTCTCCATGATCCTGCCTTGTGTTGATTTGTAAATCTTTTTATTATTATTAAATACCCTTTGTGTGGAATATAGTCAGTTTTTATGCAGTTTTTTGTCAGTTTTTATGCAGAATGGTATGTCTGCACATTCATCTGTGCTTTTGAAAACTTTGGTGTAATGTAAGCTATTCAGATTTAAACAGGAGGTTGTTTATATGGATAAACACCCACCCAACCTAAACTAGAGTGAAATGATGAAAAGTGCTTTTTTGGAATTTCTAGCTAGCCATGGTTAGTCTAAAACAAAACACTTTACTGGGGCATAGGGGTCTCCATTATGCCAAGTGGCACCAGACCTGCAGAGTTGCAGGATAATGATCAGTTTTGTTATTGTTCCTTCATATTTCCACATCTTGAATACCCATGAAAACATCAGTGTATTGTAGCAATAGTTGTGTCTGTTGGAAGAGGTTCTGAATAGACACAGTTCAACAGAGTTCTGATGTTCAAAGAACCAGTATGAGATGAGTTGAGCTTTGTGACATTGGTGCATTATCCTTCTGGATGTAGCCATTAGAGGATTGGTTCACTTTGGTCATAAAGAGATGGAAATGGTCAGCAACAATACTCAGACAGGCACTGGTACCTAAGCAATGCTCAGTTGGTACTAAGGTTTCCAAATTATGCCTAAAACATACCTGTCACACCATTACACCACCACCATCAGGGTAAACTGTGAAAAAAAGGCTGGATGGATCCAAGCTTTCATGTAAGGAGCTTACATGGAATTTTACCATCAAAATGTTCCAGCTTATCAGAAGAGACCCCTCTGCATTCTGTTTTTGTGTGAGTTAATTGTTGCCTCAGTTTCCTATTCATAGCTGACCGAATTAGTACCCGGTGTTGTGTTTTCCTGCTTTAGTCTTTCTGCTTCTGTTTTAGCGTGTCATGCATTGGGAAATGATATTCTGCATACCTTAACTCTCTGGGATCCAGGGTATATATGGTCAGTTTTGACTAATTTTGATTTTACCTAGATATTTTTCAACAGTTTAAATCCAGGTTTTGATTAAACTCAAACAGAGAGTGAGTTCATATTACTTAAATGTGTCTAATTTATTGACATTACTTGGTAATTGTTAGTAAGCTGAACTTTTTCGTGTCCTTTTTATTGTAATTGGATTTTTAAGTTCAATCAATTGTTTCTACTCAAACAAACTGAGTTCATATTACTCATACATGTGTCATTTCTTTACATTAATTGTGTTTCTGAGTAAAGTGTACTTCTTAATAGTCTATCTTATTGTAATTATCTTATTATTTGAGCTCAAACAACTCAATATCAAGTTTTGTCTGTTAGCAAGGCATTGACCTCACCCATCTGCCAAAAATCTATTTTAAACTATGTTTCCATTCATCATCAAATTGTGCAAATTGTTATTACAAAAATAGTGGAAACACCATTTTTGAAAAAATTCCCGTCTTTCAATAAAAAGGGTTTTGCTCTAGGATGATGTGGTTTTTTGGCCGAATCAAAACTGGTGTATTTAGCAAAACTGCAATGGAAACTCTTTTTTTTCGCATCACACTATGTGGATGTTACTACCTGGAAAAAAGACGAAGAAGATGACAGGAAGCAGTAGGAGGATGATGTTATAGAGATATACAGGTCCTTCTCAAAAAATTAGCATATTGTGATAAAGTTCATTATTTTCCATAATGTCATGATGAAAATTTAACATTCATATATTTTAGATTCATTGCACACTAACTGAAATATTTCAGGTCTTTTATTGTCTTAATACAGATGATTTTGGCATACAGCTCATGAAAACCCAAAATTCCTATCTCACAAAATTAGCATATCATTAAAAGGGTCTCTAAACGAGCTATGAACCTAATCATCTGAATCAACGAGTTAACTCTAAACACCTGCAAAAGATTCCTGAGGCCTTTAAAACTCCCAGCCTGGTTTATCACTCAAAACCCCAATCATGGGTAAGACTGCCGACCTGACTGCTGTCCAGAAGGCCACTATTGACACCCTCAAGCAAGAGGGTAAGACACAGAAAGAAATTTCTGAAAGAATAGGCTGTTCCCAGAGTGCTGTATCAAGGCACCTCAGAGGGAAGTCTGTGGGAAGGAAAACGTGTGGCAGAAAACGCTGCACAACGAGAAGAGGTGACCGGACCCTGAGGAAGATTGTGGAGAAGGGCCGATTCCAGACCTTGGGGGACCTGCGGAAGCAGTGGACTGAGTCTGGAGTAGAAACATCCAGAGCCACCGTGCACAGGCGTGTGCAGGAAATGGGCGACAGGTGCCGCATTCCCCAGACCTGGGCTACAGAGAAGCAGCACTGGACTGTTGCTCAGTGGTCCAAAGTACTTTTTTCGGATGAAAGCAAATTCTGCATGTCATTCGGAAATCAAGGTGCCAGAGTCTGGAGGAAGACTGGGGAGAAGGAAATGCCAAAATGCCAGAAGTCCAGTGTCAAGTACCCACAGTCAGTGATGGTCTGGGGTGCCGTGTCAGCTGCTGGAGTTGGTCCACTATGTTTTATCAAGGGCAGGGTCAATGCAGCCTGCTATCAGGAGATTTTGGAGCACTTCATGCTTCCATCTGCTGAAAAGCTTTATGGAGATGAAGATTTCATTTTTCAGCACGACCTGGCACCTGCTCACAGTGCCAAAACCACTGGTAAATGGTTTACTGACCATGGTATCACTGTGCTCAATTGGCCTGCCAACTCTCCTGACCTGAACCCCATAGAGAATCTGTGGGATATTGTGAAGAGAACTTTGAGAGACTCAAGACCCAACACTCTGGATGAGCTAAAGGCCGCTATCGAAGCATCCTGGGCCTCCATAAGACCTCAGCAGTGCCACAGGTTGATTGCCTCCATGCCACGCCGCATTGAAGCAGTCATTTCTGTAAAAGGATTCCCGACCAAGTATTGAGTGCATAACTGTACATGATTATTTGAAGGTTGACGTTGTTTGTATTAAAAACACTTTTCTTTTATTGGTTGGATGAAATATGCTAATTTTGTGAGATAGGAATTTTGGGTTTTCATGAGCTGTATGCCACAATCATCCATATTAAGACCATAAAAGACCTGAAATATTTCAGTTAGTGTGCAATGAATCTAAAATATATGAATGTTAAATTTTCATGATTACATTATAGAAAATAATGAACTTTATCACAATATGCTAATATTTTGAGAAGGACCTGTATAAGTCTACGGACTTTATATGTCTCTGGATGTTATTGTGTGAACAAACTTGTTCACGTGTAATTTTATTTGCATTTCTTATTTAATGGAAACACGGCAATAGCAAAATTGTGTTTTTTTGACATTAGCAGAATATCGACAAAGTTTTGTGCACATGTGCATTGGAAACACAGCTGTGGTGGTATACAGGTACTGTGACAATGGTGGTAGGGGTTTGCCTTGTAATTGGTGGGTTGCTGGTTCAAACCTTGGGCAGTATACTTCATGAAAGACATATTTTGAATTTTTGAATTGTTTAAACTATGTACCTTCAGTTACTGTAAATTGCCTATTACTACATTCAACTCAGATGTTCTATTCCGTTCCATTAGGGGCTCAAGTACATTGAACGAAGTTCACTTCACTCATTCAACTAATAGTTCATTACTTAAAAATTGTAAGGCAATGAGTTACCTTGATTTTTTTAAGTAGATTCTGTTACGGCTTGAGCAATGGACGAACCCAGAATGCAGACTAGCAGGCAGCATGATGTTAAATGGAAAAATATTTAATAACAAAAAAACTCACTCACAGGAGGTGACGGCAAAAACAGACATGGGCAGGCTTGGCAAGACAGGCTTCGTGTGAACAGCAGGACATGAGCATGAAAATGAAAAATGTTTCCGCGCCGATACATGATACAGGTGGAACACAAAACTGATTAACATGGTGCAGGTGAACCGAATAAACTTAATTGACAGAACAAAACGTGACTGGAGCAAAACATGGCTTGAACAGAATGCAAATCCAAGGAAACAAACTAATAGAAACATAACTAGAAAAACATGAAACGAAAACATAACCAGATCCAAAAACTTAACTTGACCGCACATGAACTAGAAGACAAAATCTAAAGCATGACTAGGAAAATAATAAACAGAGACATGATTAAAGACTGGAGCAGTGAAAAACATAAGGAAAAAACCAGATACCAAAAACCAAACAACCCCAAATTATAACAGAACCCCCCCCCCTTAAGGGCGGATACCAGACGCCCACAAGAGTCCAAACAAAAGACAACCCGACCAGGGCGGGTGGTGGGGGCCTTGGTAGGAGGGCCAGAAACAAAAGACAACCCGACCAGGGCGGGCGGTGGGTGCCTTGGCAGGAGGGCCAAAAACAAAAACAGAGTTCCGGCGGGCGACCAGGAGGTCGTCCCCAGCGGGCACAGAGTTCCGGCGGGCGACCAGGAGGTCGTCCCCAGCGGGCACAGAGTTCCGGCGGGCGACCAGGAGGTCGTCCCCAGCGGGCACAGAGTTCCGGCGGGCGACCAGGAGGTTGTCCCGAGCGGACACAGAGTTCCGGCAGGCGACCAGGCCTGCACCAAAGACGTGGAGGCCGACTGAGCAGAGTAGAGGACCTCCCAGACGCTCTGTGGAACTCCTGAGGCGTGGAGCCTGGCGCACCCTCAAAGGCAGAAGCTGAGGCGTCAGCCGGACGCTCAGTGGCATGAGCAGAGACTGAGGCCGAGCCTGGCGAACCCTCAGAGGCGTGATTAGAGCCTGGCGAACCCTCAGTGGCGTGAGCAGAGCCTGGCGAACCCTCAGTGGCGTGAGCACAGCCTGGCGAACCCTCAGTGGCGTGAGCACAGCCTGGCGAACCCTCAGTGGCGTGAGCACAGCCTGGCGAACCCTCAGTGGCGTGAGCACAGCCTGGCGTACCCTCAGTGGCGTGAGCACAGCCTGGCGAACCCTCGGTGGCGTGAGCACAGCCTGGCGAACCCTCAGTGGCGTGAGCACCGCCTAGCGAACCCTCAGTGGCGTGAGCAGAGCCTGGCGAACCCTCAGTGGCGTGAGCAGAGCCTGGCGAACCCTCAGTGGCGTGAGCAGAGCCTGGCGAACCCTCAGTGGCGTGAGCAGAGCCTGGCAAATCCTCAGTGGCGTGAGCAGAGCCTGGCGAACCCTCAGTGGCGTGAGCAGAGCCTGGCGAACCCTCAGTGGCGTGAGCAGAGCCTGGCGAACCCTCAGTGGCGTGAGCAGAAGCGTCGGCCGGACCCTCAGTGGCGTGAGCAGAACCTGGCGAACCCTCAGTGGCGTGAGCAGAGCCTGACGAACCCTCAGTGGCGTGAGCTGAGGCGTCGGCCGGACCCTCAGTGGCGTGAGCTGAGGCGTCGGCCGGACCCTCAGTGGCGTGAGCTGAGGCGTCGGCCGGACCCTCAGTGGCGTGAGCTGAGGCGTCGGCCGGACCCTCAGTGGCGTGAGCAGAAGCGTCGGCCGGACCCTCAGTGGCGTGAGCAGAAGTGTCGGCCGGACCCTCAGTGGCGTGAGCTGAGGCGTCGGCCGGACCCTCAGTGGCGTGAGCGGAGGCGTCGGCCGGACCCTCAGTGACGTGAGCAGAGGCTGAAGCAGAGCCTGGCGAACCCTCATCTCTGGGTTCAAAGGCCAGAACGAGGACAAAACGTTCCTTAAATCCCTCAGGAACAGGGTCCAGCGGCGCTTCTTCCTCAAACCCCTCGTCGCCGGGTTCAGAAGCTAGAATGATGACTAGTTGCTCCTTGAACCCTTCCGGAACAGGGTCCAGCGGCGCTTCCTCCTCGAACCCCTCGTCGCAGGGTTCTGAAGCCAGAACAAGGACCAGTTCCTCACTGAACCCCTGCAGGCTAGGAACAGGAGCTGAGGCGTCGCAGACACCCTCAGTGACGTGAGTTGAGGCGTCGCCGGGGCCCCCGATGACTTGAGCCGGGGCGTCCCTTTTACGACTTCCTCTGCGACGTGTGTCTGGCCTGGAGTCAGGCTGTCGTGGTGTGTCTGGCCTTGAGTCAGGCTGTGGTGGTGTGTCAGGCTTCCTGGAGACCTGAAGTGGGCTGCTCTGCAGCAGCTTCCTGGAGACCTGAAGTGGGCTGCTCTGCAGCAGCTTCTTGGAGACCTGGAGTGGGCTGGAGACCTGAAGTGGGCTGCTCTGCAGCAGCTTCCTGGAGACCTGGCGTGGGCTGCTCTGCAGCAGCTTCCTGGAGACCTGAAGTGGGCTGCTCTGCAGCAGCTTCCTGGAGACCTGGCGTGGGCTGCTCTGCAGCAGCTTCCTGGAGACCTGAAGTGGGCTGCTCTGCAGCAGCAGCAGCTCCCTGGGGTCCTGGTGTGGAAGGAGGTGGACGGCAGTAAAACTGCCTTACTGCAGCCTCATAATCCCTCTCCATCTGCTTGATTCTGTCCATCAACTCAGGAGAGGAATACATGAGGCTGGTCTTCCTGAAGCTCTTTATCTGTCGTGCGTAAAACCTCAAACGCTGCTCCAGCTCGTTAGGTGTTGCCTCAGAACACCGGGCTGGAGCGAGCGCAGACGGCATGGGCGGAGGTGCAGCGAGCCTGGGAGACAGTGCTGTGGCAGGCGAAGATGCGGGCTTACTTGCCGCAGCGCTCACGTAGGCTGGCTGGGAAACCACTTCCTCCCCAGCTGAACCACAGGAAGGTGCTCCACACCGGCGTTTCTTGCGGCGAGAGGAGGACGAGGGCTTCACTGCCGGACCAGAGTGCGCAGCCAGGGGAGCAAGCGGAGAAAGGCTACGAAGGGGACCTGTCCCTGGAACATGAATCGCCAACCTGGATCCATCATAAGCCGACTGCGGCACTGACAGCCCTGCAGAACGGCGCAACGACTTCTCCGCCTCCCGAGACAGGAAGGTAAAGAGGTCCACCGCATCGTGGCCAGACCCAGGACCAGAAGGTGCGAGTTCCATCTCCTCCAGGAGAAGTGGAGAGGGCACAACCTCCAGGTTGGTCGGCAGATTCCTCATAGCCTCCTCCTTCTGCCGTTCAACCCAGCGATCCAAGATATCTGCCTTGTGCGTGTCCGCGGGGTTCGTGGTTGGCGGAAACATTCTGTTACGGCTTGAGCAATGGACGAACCCAGAATGCAGACTAGCAGGCAGCATGATGTTAAATGGAAAAATATTTAATAACAAAAAAACTCACTCACAGGAGGTGACGGCAAAAACAGACATGGGCAGGCTTGGCAAGACAGGCTTCGTGTGAACAGCAGGACATGAGCATGAAAATGAAAAACGTTTCCGTGCCGACTAACTGAACAAGGTGTGTTTAAATGGAGCATGATACAGGTGGAACACAAAACTGATTAACATGGTGCAGGTGAACCGAATAAACTTAATTGACAGTACAAAACGTAACTGGAGCAAAACATGGCTTGAACAGAATGCAAATCCAAGGAAACAAACTAATAGAAACATAACTAGAAAAACATGAAACGAAAGCATAACCAGATCCAAAAACTTAACTTGACCGCACATGAACTAGAAGACAAAATCTAAAGCATGACTAGGAAAATAATAAACAGAGACATGATTAAAGACTGGAGCAGTGAAAAACATAAGGAAAAAACCAGGAACCAAAAACCAAACAACCCCAAATCATAACAGATTCTGCATATCTGGGTTTACAATGAATACAAACCATTACTATTGCCTTATGTTATATCATTTCTTCAGTACAACCTTAGCTGTGTGAATTTACATATATATTTTGTGTTTGGACATACTGTAATTGCATTTTGGACCTAAAGTCACTCAAAAACATAAAGTCAGAGTAGGACAAAAGTTTCTTTTTTCACAGTGAAATCCACAAACATGTATAACGAATCCTTTTATAATCTGGAAAGTAAATATACACTGTAGATTTCTAAAATATATGCACAAATATTGCAAACAACACAGTTATATATTATTTGCAGGAAAATAAAGTCATTTCATTCATTTGTGTACAACTATATATAACTATTTACAAAAGATCATGGTTCAAAACAGATGCTAAAATAGATATATTTGTGCCAAATAAATTATGATGGTGGCAATTACTTTATCAATGTTTGTACAACTACTTAGAGTTAAAGCAAAAGACTCATCAGGTCACAACCAGACACACATAAAACTGTTTCTGTCCACCAATAAACAGAGGGGCACATCCCAGGTCTGGCACTTCCATGACGTGTGATACCGTTTTGTCCAGGAGGCAGTCTTTGCATTTCAATCTGCCTTTGGTGGCGTTTAGTGCAGGATCTGTGGCTGTGGAAATGGCTACAGGAACATGATTAACTGATCTATTGGACCCAGTGGTGAACGGGACCCCACAGGTACGAAGCTCCCACTTCATCTTTCAAATATGAAGGGCTTGCGCTGTCTACTGAACATTCAGTCTTTGCATCATCCTTTACATATAAAATAAAAACCATTAAACTACACCTAGCTTACAAACTGAGTGTCACTAATCCCCCAAGTATCAAAACTCGCCACCAACATGGCTATCCATTCACACATCACTCCAGCATTATTCTTCAGTGTTACTCTGTTCGTCCCTGTCTTGTGCAATTTTCCACCATCTTTTAGTATCTAAAGACTGTTTATTCTTATTGGTCAGATTTCCACCAAGAGGAAAGGAGGTCTCATGTTGTTGTCTTTTTTTATGTTTGCAAGCACATCCTGTTCACAGATTAGCCGGTTTTTTGTCATTTCTTGTTGCAATAAACGCGACAATGCTCTGAAAAAAAATAGTTTAATTAATTTAGCATAACTCTAGTTTTACTTGACCTATTAACACATTTAGACTGGTGTACAGTTCACAATCGACCCTTTAAACCTGAATTGAAACTGAGACTCATGAATATAATGAGTGGTTATTTGGGCTACTGGTGCCTTTCTTATCTTGAAGCAGTCAGGCCATTCTGACCTAGCCGCTGAAATGAACAGGGAATTTTGCTCCTCTCTGGATGTTTTCTCCTTTTCAGACCATTCTAAATTAACCTGAGGGATGGTTGCATGTGATAATCCCAGTAAATCAGTGGTTTCTGAAGTACTCAGACAAACATGTCTGCCAACACCACCACATAAAAATACCCTTTCTTACTCAATGTGATGCTCAGTTTGAACTTCAGCAAGTCTTTTTTTAGGTGCATAAATGCATTGAGTTGCTGCTATGGGATTGGCTGATTTACTATTTCTGTTAATAAGCCATTAGACAGGTGAACTTGATAAACTGACCAGTGAGTGTATATTGATTGTTTAAGTTAACCAATATGATGTATCAATGATATGCTGTACATTGACTATGGCCTGCCCATACTTTGACCACAAACTTGGTCCTCAACTCAATAGCCCAGCACTCAAAGGACATTTTCAAAGCAGAAGCGATGCTAACATCAAAAGGAAACGGTTTAGGTGATTTGTGCTTCTGAAGGATCCATTTTGGGCACTTTCCTGGGAAAATGTGTTGATATCTCTCTCCAGTTTAGAAAGTCAGAATGAATTGTATGTGCATATGTTCTAGCTTATGTTGAGTGAAAGTTAGTATTGCTGTAGTTGTGCTATCAGGATTTAAACATGTTTCTTTAACCTTCCTTGATCGGGTTACTTTTTTGTGTGCAGAAGCTTGCTCGCAGCACCTTTAAATATGTACAGTACAACACAGAAATAAGCCTCTTTATGAAGTCACCTCTACAATAAACCAGCAAACACAAACCTGTCTTCATAACTTCCATGGTCATTCACAACGCATCACCAGATGCAGCAAAGACCTGACCTTAAAATAATGGGACATCTTCAGCTTCCCTAATAAGTATTATTTCTTACATAACACTCACTGTAGTAGATCCCACCTTGAAAGTGTCTTCTAAAAGGGTAATAGAGAACAGAGTAATTAGATACTGTTATATAGTTAGACTCGAAACACATACATTCACACAACACACAGTTTCACTCTAACTAGGCTATAAATGCTATTTGAAGGATAAATAATATAGATAAAGTTTTGGCAATGTTCCAGAATATTAGCAAGGAAGATTTGGATGGAGCAGAAATAATGAACATGGAGAAATCTGAGGGGGATGAGGTCAGTGATCAATATTACCAGAAGACAAAGACATCATTGACGGGATCCTGAGGTAATATTCCAGCAGAGCTGCAGACCTTAAGAAGGCCTGTGTCTGTGTGTTTTACAATATTGGATGTCACTGTGGGGTCCTCTGCTATACCTTGATGCATGGCTGATCTGGTATGCGTTCATATTTGAACTTTGTACACAACTGCACAGATAGTACATCACACCCTTTCTAGTTTGTTAATGTCTTTGGGGGATAGAACAGGCAAAAGCTGTATTATTATTACATTCTAAACACAGAAACAGAAAAAATATTATTAATTTCAGTTACAAACTCATCTACACAACTAAATCCACACAGTGCAACTCAAAAAGTTACTTTAATGAAACGAAAATATTATACAAAAACGTAAACCCTTGATTTGGTTGTACCCAGCGATGCAATCAATGACTTCAAGAACCGATACAAACAGGAAGTGCTGACCCTCCCCCACCTCCATACACCTGTCCTGGGTGTAAGATCTGAACAAAGGATTAGCAATGGTGAGTATATACAAAGAAACATTAACATAAATTTACCTTTAAGATTAGGAAAACTCAAATTAAGGTATGTAAGGCAACGTTACAAAATCTATGTTAAACTAAAGCATTATGAATAACTTTAAAACAAAAAGCAACAATTTATGAATATGTTTAAGGGACAAGTGATGAATTATTTTAATCTCAACAACTTTGTCACAATAACTGTTTAATTCAGACTTGTCATCAGCTAGCTGCACAGCTGTCAAACAATTCTGGTACAGAGAAGATAAGAACACTCCCCATAACATTCCTGTAGAATTTCACCATTACAACCTTATAAACTTTAAACTTCTTTAGCCAGAAAGGTAAATACCTTGGTGCGCGTTTATACACAATAGGGCTGAGGTTTTTAGTCACTTCAACATTAAATTACATAATGCTGTTTAGGAATTTAAATTCAGCAATTCACTATAGAGACTTATTCATGATTCCTAAAGCGTGTCCTACACGTTTTTTCAGACTTGAACAACCATCTCCTTGGTTTTGGAGATGCTGAGACCTAAGTTGTTATGAGTAAACCACTCTTCCATTTAATTGGCAAGACACTTCCTGTGTGGGATGTGATACCTAAGACATATTGTTATGCGTAGATGTGCTTTTCCCTCAAGTGTCAATGTGTTAAGTTAGTGTACGACATTTACAAGTGAAGAACAAGGGTAACCAGACTAGGAAATAGGACAAACTAACTGACATGGTCTTTAATGGAAGGATCTGATGATTAGTGAACAAAACAGAATTAGTGAAAACTGCTGGGAAGGTGATGAGGGACATGAGAACCAGATCAACAGAATTCAGTGCAGTTGAGGTAGGACCTAACTGAGGAAAAATGACTAATCAACAAGGGAAGAATACATGGAAATGTAACAGGACACAAAAGGGTTTTAGTAACAAAAAGCTAAAGACTTACACCAAAACCAAAAAGAATAGAACACTAGAAAGAAATAAGAACCTCAAAACAAAAGTGAACTGTAAATGGGAGAGAGTGTCTAAAAAACTGAAATGAATTACAATACACAAAGGATCCAAACAAAAACCAAAACCACTAACAAAACACAAAGACCAATAGACCTTGACAGTTTGTGATTTATGTTTATAGGTAAAAAATAGAATATCATGATAAAGTTAAACATTTTCAGAAAGTGAAACTCATAAACTATTTAGATTCATTACACATAGAGTGAAATTGTCAAGCCATTATTTCTTGTAATTTTGATGGTTATGGTAGAGATGTTAGGTAATGACCATATTATAACCTACAAGATCATGGGGAGCAATGCTGACGACACAGATGTCCAGAAGACATTCACTGACACCCTCTACAAGAGGGATAAGCCACAAAAGGTCATTGTTAAACAAGCTGGTTGTTCACAGAGTGCTGTATACAAGTGTATTCATATGACGTAAAGTGAAAGGAAAAAGTGTGGAAGGCAGAGATGCACCAGCAACATGGATAACTGCAGCCTTGCAAGGATTGTCAAGCAAAATCCAATCAAGAATTTGGGGGAGATTGACAAGGAGAGGGTAGAGGCAGGAGTCACCTCATCAAGGTCCACTCTGGACAGATGGATCCTACACATGGGTTACAAACGTTGCAATCCTTCTTTCAAGCCACTCTTGAACCAGAGACAACACCAGAGGTGTCTTACCTGGACTAAGGAGAAAGAAAACTGGACTGCACAAAATCCATGTTACTGGAAGCCCACTGTAAGCCATAATCATTAAACTTACAATAAAAAAGGTTTGAAATATTTCACCCTGTAATTAATCTATATAATATGAGTTTCGCTTTCTGAAATGGGAGAAAATATTAAACTTTTTCCAGATATTCTCATTCTTTTTAGATGTACCTGTATGTATGTTTAACAAGACCTAATGAGTATTGGTTGCTAACAGAGTATTCTTTCAGTTCTGTTCGCTAGTGTGTTTGGACTAACGGTAAATAAGTAAATAAGCTAACATAGAAGTGACTCCAGCTGCTCATTGGGTGAGAACAACTACTGCCTTTTGAGAAACCAATGTTTCCTAAAAAGCTCTTACTAACCAAGGTTGCCAGCAAAAGTCCTGCTATCTTCCTGCTTCATTTTCACCAGAAGAATAAAGAACTGATAAAAAATCAATTGCATTCAGATCCACATGCTCATAGTGTTTTTAAACTCACACCGTTAATCTTATTGTTTACTGGTGCTTCACTTACACCACAGAAATTCAGTTTTTCTGTTAAAGGACCCACAGTCCAAAAACTTTATTTATATTTATAAGCACTTGCAGAGAAGCGAGTGCCTCCTTATCTGTGTGACACATGAAAGCATACATGTGGCTTAAATGTCCCCAAATGATTTAATATGCATTTGTAAAAACAAACTAAACACAAAGGCCTTTTGAACACATTTAGATAATGGTTTTAAAGAGTCTTCTCTAAAGCGCTTAAGCTTAGGAAAAAAGAATGAGAAATTAGATTTTGGTTTAAGTAGGCCTACTACAAAATATAAATTGAGACAACCCTGGATGTCTGTCTGATAAACAAACTCTGTGTTCAATTTAGATAAAAAAAAATATAGGGTTTGAAACAATTTTTTTAAAATGGCGCTGAACCAAATTCTAAGAAAAAATAAAAGAATCCACTCCATGCTCAAAGAAGAAAAAAGAGAGGTGAAAATGTATATTTAAATAAATAAATAGCAGCAAAACATTGTTTTTATTGTGTATTATAGCCATGCATTAGAAATAGGAATGTAATTCAATTACATTCTATGCATTTTAATTTAATTTAATTAGAATAAAATTTCCTTGAATTGAAATGATGTCTGAATTTTATGTAAATCTAATTGTTAAATGTGGTTGAATTGACTGGCTGTGGACGATATTAATTGAATATAAATATGAGATGTTAGATTTCATGTTAAAAATATACAGATGCCATTTAGCCTCAACATCAATCTAGCAGCACACACACACACACACACACACACACACAAAACTGTGGACCCTGTGAGCTCGGTAATTTATACATAGACGCTCACATTTATGTTTCAGTTTCAAACAAATTTTTATATAAGTAAAACTAGTAGTTTTGTGTAAGATGTATGAACTTCAAAATCATATAAAAACAAATAAAATGAAAGCTTTTTTTAAAAGTATTTTTATGTTTTATCATGTTTTCCCTTTTTCGTTCACTCCAGTCACTGTTTCACTCCTAAGTACGTTGAGTTTACACAGCTGCCTGAAACCGCAACAGGACCCACACACATGAATGAGGGCGATGTGCGCACATTTTCTGGCTCCGGGAGGAAAGAGAAGGATCGTGTGCAGGGCGCACGCGGTCGGGAGGTGTAGCTGCTCTGCTTTTAGAGACGCGGTCATGAAACTGGGGGGAGATCAGAGCTGAGGAATGCATCGAGAAGGGAGTGCACTCCTCCACCTCTCAGCTTCACCTTCAGTCTTCGAATCCACAGCGCAAAAATCTCCACCCTCCCTCCAGTCAACCGACCAATCACATCCTCCTGCTTCTCCCGTGGCCCCGCCCTCTCCCTCGCTCTCCCAGCAGAGCTGTGGAACCAGAGAGGTAAAGAGCGAGGGCGCGAGAGATCGGGCAGACGAGGCACACGCACACGCGGCAGAGGTGCCAAAAAGCACGTGAGGACGCAGGACCCACAAAACGCTCAGGCGCGTGCGCGTGGGAAGCTGGGAACCGTTTTCTTCAGCTGGCAGAGAAGAAGAAAAAACATAGCTGTGTTTCAGGAGAAAGCAGCAGCGTGGTGTAGTTTTTCCCCGCTCCGGTTTTCCTTTTTCATCCCTTACATGGAACACAGGGAATGAGAGAATTGAGAGAAGAGACGGAGGGCAGCCAACCTCAGAAGTGAGAGCGATTTGAAAGAAACAAAATAAGGGAAAAGAAAGAAGAAAACGAAAGACAAGATTAAGAAAAGCACAAGGTTTGTGCGTTTATGTCTCTTCTTAAAGAAGGGAGGGAAGAAAAGCCATCCGGGGAAGACGCAGACGGAGGTGTTTTCCTGCGTGTGTCCCTGAGAGCCTGAAAGGAGCCTATGTTTCTGGAAGCTTTAAACTGGAGTACTTACACAGACAAGGTACACACGGCCCAATTCAGTTTTCTTTTTTCCTTTCTCTTCCAGCTGCACGGTGGCGATGTGTGTGTGTGAGAGAGAGAGAGAAGAGTGTGTGTGTGTGTGTGTGTGTGAGCTGTGAATCAGTGTGTCTGCATGACTTGGGAAATTGCTTGGTCTCTAGTCTATTGACTGTCATTGTGTGAATTCACTGACTGAATGTAAACCCATTGACAAAACAACACAGCGCATGTGTGTGTGTGTGTGTGTGTGTGTGTGTGTGTGTGTGTGTGTGTGTTGAAATAATGGCAGCCAGAAAGTAGAGAGACAGAGAAGCAGAGTAAAGGAGAGGGAAAAGAAGAAGAGAACAGTTTATTTTTCAGAAGCATTGTGTTTTTCTTATCTTTGATTTTGACCAGTTTTTCCTTCTCTAGACTCTTAATGATTCTGTGAGATTATGGGATGTTTCTGTTGTTTTTTTTTACCTCTTTGTATTTTCCTGTCAATCCGAACTGAAAGTTAATCCTCCATAACATCCCATTTTCCAATCCAGGTTACAACATGTTGCTGACAGCATGGATCCCAGTCGTCCTTCTAACAGTTCATGTTCTGGGCTGAGAGGGATTGTCCAGTTAAAATAACTGGGCACTGTGGGTTGCAGCAGCCATGATGTGTTGCTCTTTGCTGAGGATAGGCAGCTGCACTGAATTCACACCAACAGAGAGTTTCACGTCAGCCTTTAAAGGTCAAATCTGTCCTGAGGAGAGCGTTGCCTCTAGATGATAACACTGAACGAGAAGCAGACACTTTTAATTCAATTATACCTTCAAAAGACGACACTTTGGTTTCATTTCACGTCGTCTTCACTTTGACTTAGAATTTTCCACATCAGTGTGTACACTTTTTTTAGCCGAGAAGAGGACTCTATATAAATCTTTTTTATCATCCTGAAATAGAAACCAACTTTGTGAGGCTGAAATTTTGAGAATGACTTTTCAGCCACACTCCTCAGGTTTTGCACAAGCTTTATAGTGGAAAGCATGAAAGCCAGCTGAAGTTCCCATAATGTGATGAAGTCGGTCCTTTTTGTTTTACCTCTACTCAACCTGGCTGCTCCAGCCCCAGGTTTTACTCACTAAATGTCGGCGGTAGTCTTCTTATTTTGGCCGTAACGAATAGAGTTAAAACTCTGTACGATCCAGAAAACCAGAGTGCAGAGGAAAGCTATTTGACAATTTTAACAGCAAATCCCATGTTGAAGCACTTTATTATGAACACCTGCACAGAAATTAGAAGGGTTCCTCCGTAAACTCTGTTTTCAATAAGCTTATATGAGTTTAGTTTTTTTGTGTACATTATCATGGAAACCATGCTTAAAGTGGCTGTATAAAATCACATTAGGATTAAAGTCAAACAACTGTGTTTCTGTAATGGGATTTCTAGAAGCTTATTTGGTTTCTGTGTATCTGCAATGAATTTAAAAACTGAAAAGTTTCACTCTGTCACCTAATGTGTGTCACAGTAATAGCAAAAGGTGCATTAAGCCGATCTGATTTGCTATCGGAACAATTTAACGCCTCGGCTTTTAGTCCTGTGTGTTTTGAAAGGCTTGATAATGATGATGGTGTGTGTGTGTGTGAGTGTGTGTATGTGTTTAGGAGGGGTTGAGGTTACGGTTAGGCTGGCGGGACTCTGTGCCGCTGCTCAGACACAGAAAGAGAAGATGGGCTTTTGCTTTTTACCTAATCACTTCCAGACAGATTTGCATTCCACTGCCACTCTCTACTTTGGTGGAAGTGTGTGTGTGTGTGTGTGTGTGTGAGTGTGAGGACATCTCTTTCATTCTTTTATCTCTCTTCCTGCCACATATTACACACACATTACATTTTCTATAAAAAAAAAAGTTTAAAAATTATGAGCTTCATGGGGACATGAGTGTGTGTGTGAGGGTGAGAGACATGGCAAAGGAGGAAGCGGGCGATGGATTAAAGGAATTAAACTGTCACTGTGAGAGGAAACATGGTGAAAAACTGTGGATGGACAGAGCGTAAAGAACGGAGGGCACAGACAGCGGTGGAGGCAGGAACATGTGCGACTGATTAAGATTCCTGCGAGGTTATTAGGAATGATGAGAAGAATGAGAATGTACAGAGGAGCAGTAAAATTTTATATCCGTTTCATAAAAAGTTTAAAGAATTATGTATAACAGTTCAAGTAAATTCTCTGCTCTCTGTTCCAGTAAATATGTTCTATGTTGTTGTTTTTTCTGCTTTGGAAAAATGTTACTTTCATTTAGTTATTATTCTTTGAGGCTTTATGAGGCAGAGCTCGCTAAAACATGAGAATATTTCTGTGCGCAGTTCCAACTGCGTTCTGCTGACAATTCATTATTAGTGGCTGGTGTTTAAAAAATATGTAGCGCTTTTTATTGCGTGTGCCTTGCTCAGCATAGCAAAAATAACGCTTGTTTTTGGTTTCTGTTCAGTTATATCATCACACAAAATTGTAATATCTGTGTTTTCTGTGCGTTTCAAACTGATTTCTTTGTGCACATTTTGAAGCATTTTTTTAGCTTTCCTGGAATGTTTTAGTGGATTAGGACTTGTGTGAGTTTCAGACCAACCTCTGTGCAGCACAATGCAGTCAGTCAAGCAGCACAGACAGCTGCTACATTCCACTAGTGGATAAACTAATGAAAAAGAACACTTTGATATGGTGCCACTAATGTTCAGCAGCACACTTCTACCTGCGTTCTGTAGGAGCTTCCCTTTTTAGTGGTTTTGGTGCGCCAATGTTCAGTTCAGTCTGTGTACTAAACCGCAGCTCATAACTGAGCTCATAATCATCTGCACACATTTATCCAAAAAGATGAAAATTTATAATATGCAGGTATTAAGGCAGTTAAATAGTAGTGTGGGATAAAATAGCTTTAATTAAGAAATAAAACACTAACAGTATTTTTTTAAATTGAGGGAAATTTTAGAAACTGTTGAAATACTTTTTTAGCAATCAGTTTAAATTAGAAGCTTGCTGTTCAAATGCTTTTTGACTATTAAAGTTTACCAAACTAGACCATGTTTTTACATATAGTCCTGCTGGAAAAATCCCCAAAACTAATTATTATATGCAATATGCACAGATCCATGTGTTCACTGCATTTTTCAGTTTTGTAAACCTGACTCTACTTCCCTCCTCAACACCAGAACGACTGATTTCCAAGGCAACAGGATGAAATGAAGATGAGGAGTTGGGTGGGGCTAACATTTTTTGTTTTTGTAAAATAGAAATGTCATTTTTACTTTTTAACATTTTGCTGTTAGTATATTTCACACACAGACACACACACACATATATATATGTATATGTATATATATATATATATATATATTTTTTTTTTTCAGGTGAAGTAAAATTAGTTGTATTCCTCCTAAACAAATGTAGTTAAGTGGTTTATAGTTTCACTTTATTTTAAAGTCTGTCAGATTGTCATCTTCATTTATTTCCATTCAGTCTAATGTAGCACTCTTAAACAGCTCAATAAATGCACTGCAGGTATAATCTTGTCCATTCTAATTGAAATAAATGAAACCTAATTGGTAATTACTGACTTTCTTATTCAAATTGTTTTCTGTAGTGCTTTCTCATTTTAATTTGTAACATTTTGAGCAACAGCTTTCTTAGAAAATTAAAATTGTCATTTATTCTTTTACTTTTATTTATTCATTTATACACTTTATACACATTTTAGGTATGACATGAAAGAGCAAAGTTACGTTTTGGATGAATTCTTCTGTGTTCATGGACGGATAGAGGTTTGAAACTGTGTGTGTGTCCCACTGTGGATGTCGTGTCCCAGTGTTTCAGATTATTCTTTTTTTTCTTCCCTCCTGAGGCTTTATCAGATTATTGTAGATGTATTTGCAGATTAAGCAGACAGTGTGTGTGTGTGTGTGTGAAGAACTGACCACTGAGGCAGACAATGTGACCAGCCAACCATTATATGACCTGCTGGATCCCAACACTGTTGCACACACACACACACACACACACACACGGATAAATGTACACGTTCACACAAGCATCCCCATGCATGTGCCGCCTTGAACACACACATTGTAGTGAGCAGCTATGTGTTTCTGGTCAAGGCCAGAAGGTCAGACTACATGCTGACTGTCATATCTATATATATATACATATCTATATATATATATGTATATATATCTATATACATATATATATATATGTATATACATATACATATACATATATATATATGTATATATATGTGTGTGTGATGTATGTGTGTGTATATAGGTATATGTGTGTGTGTGTTTTCCAGGAGTGTGAAGGTACTTTACATCATGAGAGTCAGGCTGCTTTTAAGGAACTTGATTTTTCTCTATTTCTCATTCCTGCACTTTCCTGCACTCTTTTCTTCTGACACACACACACACACACACACACACCGGCACAATGCCTAACCATGCATGCACCCCACCACCTCCCCCAAATACAACTAATTCTGTGTCTCTCTGTAGCTCTCTCTCCACAAATAGAGCATGATCTCCTAGCAACGAGGCCTTTGAGACGGATGTGTGAGATAGATTGAGTGTCTGCAATATAGGATTCTGTAAGTGTGTGTGTGTGTGTGTGTTTGGGTTTCAAAGCCAGAACGATGATGAAAGTCATCAGAGCAAGGACACCGCTTTGAAACGGAAGTTAAGGAATGAATGCAAGACTGCGGCTCGTCCTTGGAAGGAAAACTTTGTATTTTTTTTTCCTGCTGGATTACATTACCGTTAGTGGGACTGAAACTTCTACAACAGCTGTATTTATTTGTGGAAGAACATTGATCAGCTGTATAACATTATTGTTCAGCTGTACAGACATCATGCAATAGGCTTCAGCGGTGGCAGAGCAGGAGACCTGAACAAAATCCCAAGAGAGCGATGTAGGGCTGAGCTGGAGAAACCGTGCTGTGAGTTCTGCTGGCTGTTGTATAATCTTGTTTACTGAAGCTGACGGGCTGAGCTGGACTACGGATCAAACTGTTCTGGTGCACTGCTGGCGGAGTGCTGGGTTTTAATCTTACAATAAAAAATGGATCCGAATCTGAATGTTTCCCAACAATTGTTGTATCTTAATCATGTTTTATAATCATACAGAACCAAAGTTCTAGTTTTTAGGCTGCCTCTCATGATTAAACAGGTTTCTGACCGCATATGAGTGCATTCTTATATTTACTTTCATGTGTCCTAATCATGCTGTCTGTGTATGTGTATGCTTTTCCATGAGACCAAAGTTTACTGTTTTATAAAAAGTCAGTCAGTCATTTTCTACCGCTTATTCCATAGTGGGTTGCGGGGGAGCTGGTGCCTATCTCCAGCAGTGGTGGTGTGTTATTAACTAATTACTGAAAGCAATAATGAAACAAACAGTAACATCAGCAAAACTATTTTGTAAGTTCTATGGTGGCTGAGGGAGGACAGGAGGGGCAGGCAGGCGAATGCAAAGCAAGTTTATTCAACAGAGATTCCCAGTGCTTTACTGGAAAATCAAGGAACTGAAATAATCATTGTAAAAACAGTAGGGATCACATAAAGGATACATTTTAATTTAAAACAAATGAATAGCTAAGACCTGATAGAAGTGAACAAGTAAAGTAATATTTGACCTCAATGGGTGATCTCAGGTTTTCAGGGAGTTTGTTCCAGGGTTGGGGAACTTAGAACCCAAATGTTGCCTCACCTTGTTAATTTCTGTTCTGATGACCTGGTGGGTCTACATGGTTCCTACCTGACCATCAGCTCTGAAATGTTTTTAGGCTTAAGACCACATAGTGCCTTACAGGCCATTAACAAAGGTAAGAGTAATATGTATATAATATTTATATTAACCTTATTCTAGTTGAAGCAACAATGTGTTCAAAAAGCTACACGTAGAAAGTGAAGGCCAGTACAACAAAAAAGAACAATTGTATCTAAAGATTACAGAAAGGAAAAAAAGGAATGGACCTAATGAACAATAAACATGGACAACAAACATAATGGTGGCGTGATAACGAACATTAGAGCTCCTTCTGCACGAATTTTCTTATCGGGAAGTATCTCGGATTTGGGTTTGATGCTGGAAATCAGTTTGGTATATTAGGAAGACTGGATTAGTGTATTGGTTCAAATTTAATACATTTTAAACATTTCCACTAAGTTTGAACTTAGCACTTCAAGCCCCATGAAAAAGTTTGAAGAAGTCCAAAACTAAAAAGTGTCTTCCTTACACATATAGAACAAAATAAACATCCATTTCTTAAATGCATGCAAATGAAAAGGCAGTACAGAACTAAATAACTTCTCCCAACGTGAAAATACGAAATAAATCAACGTTTACTATTCAGAACTTTGCTGACCTGACGCTGTTCAAACACCAGGTGGTACTTGTGAGGAACCTGTTCACATTTGAGTTCACACAGTATCACCACTCACTCAGTGCTGCTGATGTCTTTAATTGGAAACCCAAGCTGTTTCCAGCCCGGCCGATTTAAAACAAAAAAGCAGATTTTTAAGCTTATACAGGTCACCATGCATTGCTTCGGTGTGGAAAGCTTTTAGGTGACATATTCGTCTGCTCTTTGTCTGCTGTGTCCCTTTGCACCAAGCATTAAAAGTACTTGTGAGGGCATTTGTGTGGATGAAAGTTGTGACAGCCTTCATGGGATGGCATGTACAGTGATAGTAATACAGCAAATAATTCTACTGTATCACCCCAATATGTATATATTTACTTTATTAAAGCAATTGTTTTAATTGGTGTTGCTTCATGTAAAACTACATAGTTTGAGTACAAGTAAATATTTCTGTTTTTGTACTTGCCACTGTGATTTAAAGAACTTTCTCTAAAGTGAGGAAATGTAAGGTAAAGAAGGTAGCTGGATTTCATTTGCTCTCCATGTTCCCAGCGCCAAGAGCTTCTCCAGTCTATTCTTTGTTCTGTAAATTGGAAAAAATGTATCACTTTAGCTTTTGTTTGCCACCATTCATCTTACATAAAGTTGCATCACTGTTTCCCTCCACTTCAGGACCACATGATATGAGAGCAGGGAGGTTTCCAAACAGATTTAGAAGAGTTTACACAAAGCTAAGAGAGGGAGAAAAGAGGAAGCTTGTGAGTGATGAGGTGCTTGCTGACAAAGTGTTTCTTATCAGAGACCAAGTCCAGATGGTTTGCAAACACACCTCTTCTCTCTCCCTGCTGCTCCTCCTGTCTCCCTTGCCCTCCTTATTTCCGTTCTCTCCATGTTTCCTCTATTTCTTCAGCTCCTAATCCCTTCTTTCTTTTAGCAGTACCTAGTGCTATCTTGCATAAAGCATACCAATACGGAGTGGGCCCTTTAATAAAAAGTCCCACCTTAGATAAAAGTTGAGTGTGTGTGTGATAGTAAAGTCCTTATCTAGAGAACTGCACTCACTGGATTATGGTGGTCTGCAGCTGCAGCGCCTGCATTATGTCAAACATCACTCGTGTTGATGTCACAAGGTAACACAAGACTAAGTGCAGCAGAGGGGGGACAAGACAAGCAGATAACTGTCACAATCAGCCAACTCTAGAAGAGATCACATAATATGAATCACTTAGTTACCTGTTGGTCTCTGAAAACAGGAGGTAACCTGAAGCAAGAAAGGAGGATTTCATAGATATCTTTACTGATCGTTGCAAAAATAATAGCAGATTGGGCCAAAAATCATTTTGTGTAACTTATGAAAGGCATACAGTGCTGCAAAAAACAATTTTACTCTTACAGATTCCTACAGTTTTCATTTTTCTGTCACACTTAAATGTTTCAAATCAAATCGTAATGTCGAAAAAGATACCAAGAATAAATACAAAAAGCAGTTTTTAAATAAATAAAATATTTTTTTAATTAAAGAAAAAACACCAAACAAACTAAGCTGGTTCTATATGAAATTGTGATTGTTAAATCATAAATTAACTCTATTCAACCACATTTTATGCTTAATTTCACTTACTACACCCAGACCTGATTACTGCCAGATCTGTCAAATCAAAATGTCACTTTAATATAACCGGTCTGACAACACGGAAGTAGGCTAAATAATCTCAAAAATCAACACATCATGTCCCAATCTATAATAATTGTCTGTGACCTCAATCAAAAAGGGTCACAGACTTTCCTGAGATGTTGGACTCCAGGGAACTAAAGTCAGAGCCATTATCCACAAATCGAGAAAACATGGAAGAGCAGTGAACTTTCCTATAAGTGGCCGACCTACCACAATTATTCCAGGAGCGCATCAGCAACTCATCCAGGAGGTCCCAAAGAACCCAGAACATCATCATTCAGTACCACAAGCCTCGCTTGACTCTGTTTTAGTCAATGTTCATGATTCATTAGGAAAGAGACTGGGCAAAAAAGGGCCTCATGGAAGTGGTCGAAGGCCAAAACCACTGCAGACCAAAAAGAACACAAAGGCCTGTTTTACATTTGCCAGAAAGATTCTGACTCTAACTGATAGAATTCCTGAAGGACTTTTGTGACCTTAAAGTTAAGCTCCCTTTATACAGCAGGACAATGATACAAAGTTCACCAGCAAGTCCACCTCTGATTGGCTAAAATAGCAAAATAAATGAAGGTTTGGCCTTGTCAGAATCTAGATGTAACTCCATGCTATGATGTCCTCTTAAACAGGCCATTCATCCCCAAAAGCCCTCTAATGTGGCTCAGTTAAAACAATTCTGCAAGGAAGAGTGGGCCAATACAGACTCATTAGCGGTTTCCACAGTCACTTGATGACAGTTGCTGCTACCAGGCATGGCACAACCAGTTATTGGGTTAAGGAAGCAATTATACTTTTACATGGGGTTAGATTAGTTTGGATAGCTATTTTCAGTTAAAGTATGATATAATTAATTTAATATCTAGATTCTGCATTTACTCTGGTTATCTTTTTCTGATATCAAGAAAATATTTGATCTGAAACATTAAAGTGTGACAAAAAGCCAAAAGCAGAAGAAATTAATTTGGGAACAAATACCTTTTCATTGCTCTGTATGTATGTGTGTATACTTACACACAGCCAGAGGCCTCGTTTAATACAGGCCAACTGCTTTGTGGTCTTATCTGGCTTCTTGGGGAAATGCAGACTGACGTGGTGATGGGAAAAAGAACCATGAGCACCCGCAGGTCCTGATGGGTGTGTGTGTGTGTGTGTGTACCCCTACTTGATTGTGTGTGACAGCTCATATCAGTGCTTTTTTTAAAACCTGTTGTGTCTACCAGTAACTAATTCTTTTCACTTTGCACATAATGGCCATAATACACACTATTCAATATTCAGTTTTTTCCATCATTTTAATATGTTACAGTTTATGTAGGAGAGCAGACCTACTGTCCTGTTATTTTACTACTAGGATTGTTTTCCTGCCAATTATTGGTGTGTTTTGCATGAGAAGATCTAACAAAGAAGACTAAATTCCATGTTTCTGTGTCATTCAATTAAACTGTAAAATGGTTCTACAACCAATCAACCAATACTTCATTTCAACAATTAAAGGGAAACTTAGTCTTCATATTTTAATTCAATTAGTTGTAGATTTAAATGATTTAAACTATACCAACACTAGGGTAAACTGTAGATGAATAAATCCTTATGAAAAACTGTTTTAAAAAAGTTGCCTTTTATAATATGTTCTCATAAAATATTTAACAGTCAGGGAACCTTTCCTATAACTTTTTAACAATGAAAATAAACGTATAAAAATACACACATTTAGTTCATCTAGTCATCTGGACCTGTTCTGTAAGACTTTTTATAAAGTCTTAGATAAAATTACTCTGATCAACAAAGTGAATAGTTTATTTTATTAAAAAAAGGATATTTAAGATATGAAAAAGGTTTTATCCGTTTTTCTGCTCTGCTGCTGTAAATTTTACAGGCATGCCTTGAGAAATGTCTAGATTCATGGAGGAGAGAATAAAGTGAGACGAGGCAAGTTTTGCCCCAGGAGCTATGAGCGACTGGATGTACAGGTGTACCCTCTGACTGAGATCATAAAATCCAGCATTTTTATAACCTCAGATAATGTGTGAAAGCAGCCCAGGTGGAGAGGGATCAGACAGAACGATAACCCCAGACATTAATCTGCTGAGGAGAACCATAGACATTCAGCTGTGTGGAAAAGGCTCCGAGAACAAACACACAGATACCTCTATATGCTGCGGACACCCCTCCTCCTCCTGTACCACCCCTGCTCCCTCTCCTCAGCTCTTTTGTGAGGTTGTGTCTGGTAGGCAAAGGTTACAACCCCCAACAGGCCATGGGGTCAGTTTACAGGAAGGGTGCTTGTGTTTTTGTGTGTGTGTGTGTGTGTGTTCCTGTCTTGGCATCACAGTGAGAACCATTTTCCCGATTTCACCATCAAATTGAGGACCGTTTGTACCAAAGTGAGGACATTTTGCTGGTCCTCACGACCTATTTTGATAACGGTTAGGTTTTGGACTAAGGTGTGAATTGACTTTAGGTTAAGGTTAGGGTTAGGCATGCACTGGTAATGGTTAGGTTTAGGGTTATTGTCAGGGTTAGGGCATAGAAAGGGTTGAAAATGACTGAAAATCAATGGAAGTCAATGGGAGTCAACACATGGTCCTCACTACATATAGCAAAACAAGAGTGTGTGTGTCAGACACAGACATGTATGCTTTTATGGATGCACTGCTGTGGGTCTTTGGTCTGATAATGGATTTGCCATGATTGTAGTTGATCACACAAACACAGTTTTGCATGTCACCCCCTCTCCACAGTTTTCTGTGTGTGAAATAGTGACACACATGTTTCCCATTGAGACTTGATGCTACCCTGCAGTCAGTGAAACTTATGACTGTGGACAAAATCACAGTGGAAAGGGCCTTCTTTTCATCTTGTCTCTGTTTCCATGTAACCTAATCATGCAGAATAAAAGTTAGGTCAGGGCACACTTCACTCTTCTACACATGTGTTTTGTGCATTCATGTTGGGCGGGGGGATTCCCAGTGCTCGTTGGGAAGGTGGAGGGGTAGTATTGCCTGTTCCATCAAACAGAAGGGTTTCAGAGCCTACAATTCTACTCTCAGATGTCTGCAATCAGTGTTTTCTCTGGTCAGAATATTTTAGCTGTCACAGAAAACATTTCATTATGTAGTTTGATTACAGAAACTGAAATGAATTGAAGGTTAATGCTTTTGGATGATGTCTACATGCATCAGTTTTGAACTCAGGAATTCTGATACGTTCACATGAAATATGAAAGTTAGTTTTATGAATGAACTCCTGTAGGGTTCTTCCTCTGCTGGACTCTTACTATGGAACGGATTAATGTTTCTGAGTAGTGACTACTACTGTTTAGGAAGAGAGATGCAGTGAGTGTGTCAGAGTGAACAGTGGAGTGAGTTTTCAGGTCCTCATCATCAGTTCAGTGTAATTTATCCTAAATATATGGATCAACTTAGTCTTATATATATATATATATATATATATATATATGGGAGTATTTTACCATATGTGTACCATATTTAGAATATTTTAGTCTTTTTCATAATTGTTATTATGGGAATGTCACAACATTTGTGATTTACTCATTTATTAGCAGACATAAAGACAAGAGATAAGAAAGTATTTTTTTTCCGCTTACTGCTGAGTTTCTGAAGCACTGATAAACATATCTGATAGCCATATAATACTGGAATTACAATACAAGGCCTTCAAGTGCAGGAAGCTTTCCCAGGAACCAGGGAAGTTTATTGGGCCACTATTTCTTCCCTGTTTTTTCACTGCATTTACCAAAATAAAAACTAATTTCCAGAATAGAAAAAATTGTATTAATTGGAAATCTTGGGATGCAGTGCTATTAAGGGAAGGCATTAAGTATGTAAAATATTTCAGGATTATTTTTCAGTCAAATCAGTAAGATAAGATAAACTACAGCTCATGTTTATTGTAAATTTAAGATTTTTAACGTCTGCTTGCAAGGCAAGTTTATTTATATAGCACATTTCAGTAGCAAGACAATTTAAAATGCTGTACATGACAAAAAGAAACATACTAGGAAAATTACATTGCAGTGGCATAAAGGGCAATAAATAATTAAAGAGAATAAAAAATAAATAATTAAAAAGATGATAATGAAAAAAATAAAATAAAATACAAAATTAATGATAAAATGATTGATAAGAAAATGAAAGGAAAGTTGGACTGAAAACTTAACTAATAATGTTTAGATGGCCCAGTCAAAGGCCACTCTAAACAAATAAGTTTTTAATCTTTATTTAAAGCAACTTAGGGTTTCAGTGCTTTTACAGTTTTCTGAGAGTTAATTCCTGATTAGTGGAGCATAAGAACTAAAAACTTTCTCCATGTTTGGTTCTGGTTCTGGTAGGCAGAGTAGATTTGAGCCAGAAGACCTGAGAGTTCTGGTTGGTTGATACACTGACAACAAGTCTGTAATGTATTTTGGTGCTAAGCCATTCAGTGATTTATAGACTAACATAAGTATTTTAAAGTCTATTCTCTGAGCTACAGGGAGCTAGTGTAGGGACTTTAGAACCGGGGTGATGTGCTCCACTTTCTTAGTTCTAGTGAGGACGCAGGCAGCAGCGTTCTGGATCAGCTGCAGCTGACTGATCGACTTTTTAGGCAGACCTGTGAAGCTACTGTTGCAGTAATCAATTCTACTGAAGATGAACGCATGAATTCGTTTTTCAAGGTCCTGCTGAGACATTAGTCCTTTAATCCTGGAGATTTTCTTTAGGTGATAGAAGGCCGACCTAGTTACTACCTTTATGTTCCTCTGAAGGTTCAGATCTGAGTCCATCACTACACCCAGGTTTCAAGCCTGACTGGTGGTTTCTAGCTGTAATAACTGAAACTGTGTGCTAACTTTTAAACGCTCTTCCTTTGGTTCAGCTGAAGAAAATTTTGGCCCATCCATGCTTTGATTTCTTCTAAGCATTTACCCAGCGCTTGACAGATTTTGAGCTGAAAAATGAAGAACTGCTTACTTGTGTAATATCTGTAATGTTATAAACTTTCATTGACTTTAATATCATTTTAATTAAATTTCACAAAGTATAATCTGTGAAATGATAACCAATGTAAGGCTAGAACATCAAATTTGATCAATTCTAAAGAAAGACAAGATAGATTTCTCCATTGGCAAAATTTAATCAAAATTTTCTACAGATACAACTTTGTGGTAGCCACAGTAACAGATCTTAGTTTGTGTATATTTGTTGTGCTTGTCCCACTTCTACAATAAACTTATATGCACAAAGTTTAACATGTTCAGTTTTTAACCAGTGAGAGTATCTGCTATTTGACAGATTTTTTTTAGCTGGTTGGTATGTTAGCAAAATTGTTTCAAAGAACATCTCAAAAGAAAAGAGTGTAAACTAAATTATTAAATGATTTCAGGTGATTTGGTTAAAAACTGATAAAAAATAATGGAGCAACAAATGTGTTGATTTTGAGAAAACAAGTTCTTAAAAATATTTCATAACGATATATAATGATTGTTTAGCTTTTTAAAAAAATCTATGGAGTGTTCAAGCATTTTTATTTTGGTCAGATTTGGTATGCACATGCACGAATACACACGCATACACACACACACACACATTCCACACACAGGGCTTTCTATTATATGTTTGTGTGTTATATTCCCACTCATACACTGGGAAACATATCTGGGACCTTTGGGGAGTGGTCTTCTGTCAAATGCAGTTTGGGGGATCAAACCTCTAATATTCTGGATAAAACACGCACCCTACCAATAGGCTATGGTTTCATTCATATGCTATATATAGCTGTTGAGAGGTATACATGCTGCTATTTAATACATAGATATATATGTTAAATAAATGCATTCAACTAAAATAGTTAAAATTTTTCAAATGTTTAATAAATATTTAAATGCGAAAAAATACATCGAAATACGTGTTCTGTATGCTAATCATTTATGTGAATATATAATTCTTTGTTTAATTATTTAACAGTAATGTGTTGAAAGACATTCAGAATTTGTTTGTATCTTAGCCTCACACAATAAAGCCAGAGGAAGAGCTAACAGAGCTACAGACAAGGTCTACAGTTGAGCTGCTGTGCAGGTTCACTAATCAGGTTTTAGGTCTGATAAGCTACAGTAAATATGGAATAATAAAACAAAATACTAAGGTAACTATATATGAAATTAAATGTGTAATTCATTTGAATTTTTTTATATTTTAAAAACTTTAAATGTGTGTGTGTGTATTGATTTAGTTTAGGAAGTCATTTTCCATGCATTTTTGTCAGGTCCCCTCCCCTTGCATATAGATCATTTAAATGAGAGTATACTTCCTTATTCATAAATACCTTCCTGTGTAACATATGTAGCTGCTGCGCCCACTCTTTGCAGTTAATGCCAGCGGTGAGGTGAAAGTCAACCAATTAAGCTGACTTCCATATGGAACATAACACTCGCTGCCCACTCAGCTTCGTGAGTGCAAACACACACATGCTGGCACATTTGGGCAGCCACTTTTCTCAGCCAGTTTTTCACTCTTTTTAATTATTCTCTCAGACAGGTTGATTTCATTCATGCATTTCATTTGAATAGGCAGCATAGGGATGTGACTATGGTCTCAGGAGATAATTACATTTTCTCTGCCAGATAGAAGCAGAAGGACTTTACTACAACAGGTGCTTTGCTCAAACTTCGGTTTGTGTTCTGTTCTACACACACAGGTTGCTGGTCATGGCACACATCTCAGCCTGTATTATCTACCCTCTGAATTTGTTCAGATTCTCTCCTATGTATGTATTTTTACCTGAGTGCATTTGGTCATATAGATTGTACCTCAATGTATTTGTGCGGCAACATTATGATGGAACTCTGTGTGCTGATTCCTCTGCTGGTGTATGGGTTAGTGGAGAGCTGACTGACTTGGCAACTTAATGATTCAATAGTCAAAAATCAGATTGTTGTTTGTTTCATTAATGCACCATAGCTTGCCACTCAAAAATATATATATATTATATTTTTCTTGGTAATAATGATCACTACATGGACCAAGAGAAAAATCTAGCAATAGTGTTAAAACCTTCCAGATACTGACATTAATTTTTATATGTATGTTGTTCATACATATAAACAACAAGTGGCAAGTGGTTTTCAGATACCACTTGCCACTTAATGATACATTTTTATCTTATAGCTTATAATATATATATATATATATATATATATATATATATATATATATATATATATATATATATATATAGCTCTAACTGACATTACAGGAGACATGATTTTTAAGTTTTCTTTTAATAACAGCAACATAACAGTTGATTGCTTTAGATGCATAATTTAACAGTTAGTGAAAAGAGCAATATAACAAAAGTTTTAAGATTTACCAGTTATCTGTAAAGCGTGCAGCTTTGTTTCTTTAAGAGCACCCCTCCATTTAGGGAGGGCAGAAACACTGGACTTCTTAAATCTATTTGAAAAATTGACATTTTTGCTAAAAACTATCAAATTCAATACGATGGTAATGGACAAATAGTAGAGCTACATACAAATTATTTTATAGCATAAGCATGCTGCTGATCACAGTTCATAGAGCCAAATCAGAATCTGTCCAAAATCAAAGCAGGCCTGACTTATAAGTCTATAGGACATTATAGTATGTAAATAGAATATCTACTACAGTTTATGTTGTGCAGTTATGAATTTATCAGACATTGTGAATACAGATAGAGTGGTTAGTCTCTTGATAAAGTCTTGCAGCAAACCTCACTTCAAACTGCTACACAGCCATTTAAGATGGCTCCAGTAGAGCCTTCCTTTAAACATACAAGCAGAATGGGAAATAAAATGCATATGCAGCAAAAACGTTTCTTCCTAAAATCTTTGCATTGACTCCCTGTCAGCCAGCCTAACCAAATAAGACTCTTTAAGTAGCCTTGGACTCAGTTGTTATAAATCTCAGCTTGTGTTATGGCAGGCTGCAGCTCTGTGGGGTAATTAGCATCAAGGCAGCCAGCCAGGCTCTGGTTAAGCAATGGCAGATTTATGACTGAAAGCACAGAAACAAACATTTAAGACTAAACCTGAGCCAACAACAACCATTCAACTGGATTGTTGTTGTTTGTATTCTGTGCTCTCATTTATCATTTTCACATAAACTGGAAGCAAACATTCTCATATATGGATGTCAAAAGCTTTATTAACTTTCCTTAGTTTCTTAAACACATGGTGCACAACATGCTGTCATTGTCAGGTTAGGGTTTGGGGTTAGAGGATACTTAAGTGACAAAACAGCCAAATACCAACAAAGAACCAAAAAAATACCACAGATATATCAAAGAAGAAAAAAGAAAATAATCAAATATTGCTTCAGACTACTTGATAACACAAGTCTCTCTCATCATCAGCCTTTAAAGAAGTAATAAATTATCATGCAAATGTAGTATTCTATATCTATTTTCTGGCTGACATGAATAATACATTGTTTTAATCCAATATACTGTATAGGGGATGATCACTCATCGCCTCCTGATCAGAATGTGACTTTCCAAGAATAGTTTCCTAAACGGTCCCCTATATTTAGAGTTTGTCTACAAAGATCAGCAGATATTGCCAACTAAACAGGTTTCTGATGACAGCTGCTGTGTTTTATAAAATTCCTTTTCAAAATTAGTTTCCAAATGCATAGAGTAAATTGCTTGGGCACGATAAATCCTGTAGATCTAGTGCTTTTATCTTGATATGCATATATGATTTAAATACCAGTGTTTTTGCAACAATCATGTTTTTCTTGGCATGTGGAATCTTTTCACAAACAAAAGCGTAATGTGATGTCAGCAAACCAGTGGTAAATGGAGTAGAGCATTGCTTTCACCTGAATATTATTAAATTGTTTAAATGTATCATAAATTTAACCAAGGCCAAATGCAAGAACCTCTTCGGAGTCATAAACCATGTTGGAGGACAAAGTGGGTGTTTTTTCTTACACATGACATGCCCAACACAATACCTTCTCAGTATGTTTTTCAGTTTTATGCACCAATGTAATATTTCTTCTTTGTTTCAAGTTCTGGCTGTTACTAGTTCTTGCTCCTCATCATGCATATTGTATGGGAAATATTATTGAGGAGATAAAAATACATTGCAAAAAGAACAAGCATAATAAAATGGTTCTGCTTGTTGGTATCGATACCTGTAGTTCCTTCCACCAGCTAAAGCAGACAAGGCTATACTCTGAAGCTACTGTATTGTTACTGCATTTGTTTGTTTATTTCTGAATTTATTACACATGGCTAAGCTTGATTTTACTGCAGAAATGTGTTGTGCTGTCGTTGTTATTATTAGACTTGCCTATCAAGTCAAAACAGTTTTACAGTTTCACTGATCCATTCTGTCAGTTATCCCAGTTCAGCTAAATGAAACTCTAGAAAAGGTTATCTAAAACAAAATTTGGTTAATTAATCTTTTAGGCATAATCTATCTTTTTTTATCTGGCAGAGTAGCACTCAGAATTTTTGTTTGAGTGCCAACAAGAAGCATAACAGATTTACTTTCACTAGTGGAGCATTACAGGTAACACTATTATATACGTGTGTGTGTGTGTGTGTATAGATAGATAGATAGATAGATAGATAGATAGATAGATAGATAGATAGATAGATAGATAGATAGATAGATAGATAGATAGATAGATAGATAGATAGATAGATAGATAGATAGATAGATAGATAAACGTTATTAGAAATTGCGTTGGGATTATAGACACGAAGATGGAAACAAAAGAGAAAAACAGAATAAAAGGGAGGCTAAAATGGAAAGAAGGAGATAAGAATTGAGTAATGAAAGAAGGCTGTTTCTACACCTGCAGAAAGAGAAAGAAAACCACAGGGACAAACAAAAAAATATATATAACAACAACCTCATTGAAAAGTACACGGCACTAATTAACACAAGATGTATTTAGTGGCAACCGCAGCTCAGTATAGAGTATATCTGTATATGTGTGTATGTGTAAACACCCGCCCAAACCCGAACAATCCCAGATTTTAAATCCAATCTTTTAGAATTAGAGTTTTAAGGCTGAGATTGACTCTTCTAGATTAAGACTTACTCTTGATGTAACTCTGTCAGTGAAACTGCCCCATGAAGAGTTTCTCAAAGGATCCAGCATTATAATCCAACAAAAATGTAGGTTTTAAAACATACGTTTTTATTTTGACACCACACTAGAATTAGGCTTGGACAGCATTCTTCCAGAAGGAGTTTGGAGTTTGTTTCAGCAAACAGTAGAGTACCCCACCGAAGCTGGCAGTGGGACACGGTAAAAGACAAGGATACCTGGACGTTCAGTTTTAGCTCTCTATAAACGTCAGAGTTGATCAGGTTTTGTGTTCGAAGAAGTGTCTGCAGGCTTGATTGTAACAAGCTTAGAGCAACACCTTTATGTTCACTTTATACACTTGACCAGAGGTTGACGTCCTCCAAGAACCAAAAGCTTGTCATACAATGATGAGCAGCTATTGATCATAAAAGAAAATAACTACATAACCCATTATTTCTAGAACCTTTCTAGTGGAACATGTATTGGAGCTTCCTGTGTGTGATTTTAAAAATGGACAAACAAGAAGAAATTCAGCTAAACTGCAAAGCAGTTAGTTTAAAGATACATCTTATGTACAGCTTAATATTAGCTGCCAAAACAGACCTCTTCATTGCAACTTCTGTTAAGTCACCAGATCAGTCCTACAGCAACACCACCAGGTGTGGAGTGGTTATAAAAGCTGCTTGACTCTATGTCATTTCCATGCTGTTACTTGTGACTTCATGGGTTTTCTCTTTAGAATAATCAATCAACACATCAACAATAAGTGTTATTATTCTCCTCATTAATATAGAAACACAAAGTGAGCCTACAATGGTGTAATAAAGGTGCTACTGTTCCCCTTTGATATTTTGTACAGACCAAAGAGGCAGCTCAGTGCCACATCAGTGTGTACGTACAGCCTGCAATCTAGCATTACAAAATAAGCAACGTCTGTTTCGCTTAGTAATGTAATGCTTGTCTGGTTCTAACTTTGTGATATAGATTTTCCTCTGTACAATGAGAATGTCTCCACCCTTGTTGTTAGCTTAGTAGGGTATGTACTTTGACCACCTTCTCTGTGCTAGATTTTTACGTACTAACGTACAGCTTCTGCACATCAGTCATGCTCTAAAGAAAACAATGTGAAGAGTCCAAACACTGAAAATAACTGAAGCACATTAAACACAGACGTTACACTGTGGATATGCCAAAATGATCTACTCATTGTGCAAACACGGCTCACCTTTGATTGTCCATTACATTCTTGCTTGTTCATCCATCCAAGTGCCGTTCAACCAGAACTGTGAAAGAGGCAGAGACGGTGGAACAGTGTTAGGGGACGGTATAGGCGGTAAGAAGATTGATAGGAAGAAGCAAAGAGGAAGAAGACTGGAGGCTGTTTGAACCTAATACTATTCAGAGATGCAGAGATTCTCCAGTGCATTAACAGCAAAGCTTAGAGCTTTGATTTACTAGCAGGCCATCACTGTGGAAACGGATTTGTGACCCCAATTGTTGCAAAGTCCCACTCAGGTACACTGTTGTTGTGTGTGTGTGTGTGTTTGTTTTTGTTTGTGATGAGGCCCATTTTCTAAAAACACGTTGTGAGGACCCACTGCTCCTTACGGGGACCGAAGCCTGGTTTATGGTTAAGTATGTACTAGTAATGTTACGTTTAGGGTAAGGCTCAGGGATAGGCCATATAACAGAATGAAAACTTAATGGAAGTCAGTGCATAGCATAAGCATTAAAAATCCAAGTGTGTGTGTTTGTGTGAATATTTTGACTTTCGAGCCAGAAAGTCTTGTAAAGCTCATGTCACTGCTAATAAATTCCTGATTTTACAATTGACAAATCTGGTCTCAACTCAGCCCAACTAAGCTCCATAGGATTTCAAATAGAACAAAGCAAAGCTTAAAATGACAATTTCATTCTATTATTGTTTATCAAGAACAAGTAAAATAAATTTTGATTTTAGATGTTCTTAAAACAATTAAAAGCACTAATTCATTCTAAAACATTCTAGAATTGCGCCTCTCAAGGTGGCAGCAGGTTGGAGTAGCTCTGTTACTTTTGATTCTGATTTATTCTTTTTTGGGAACTATTCCTCTTGTGGTGGATACAGTTGAATTTTTTTGGACGACTGTCCACTCCGGTGTCGGATGCTGTGCAGCTTGGAGGATTTTTCTTAATACTTCCTATTTTTGGACATTTGTTATGATGCATTGCCATGGCAACGGGGTTGTTTCTTACAACCGGGAACAGCTGATTAATATCTCAAAAGCTCAAATAATACTTCAACTACAACCCCAAATCCCTAATGAGTTGAAAAGGAGACGCCGTGGATGTAGAGCAGGAGCTAAGAGAAGAGAGAGAAGGAGGAAGTTCAAACCATCTCTTGTGATGTGAGATCGTTGGGAAACAAGTTGGATGAACTCCAAGCCCTACAAAGGACCCAGCCAGAGTACCGGGCATGCAGTATTATGTGTTTTACTGAGACATGGCTGCAGGATCATATCTCCGACTCAAGCGTCTCTCTGCGGGCTTTTTAACCATACGAGCAGACAGAGATTTAAAGAGGAGCGGCAAATGTAAAGGAGGTGGACTGGCAGTACTTGTGAACAACAGATGGTGTAATCCAGGACATGTAACTGTGAAGTGTCATCTCTGCAGTCCAGATATTGAACTGTTGGCAGTAAGTTTTCGTCCATATTATTTACCCAGAGTTCACCAGTGTTATTTTGGCAACAGTTTACGTTCCACCTTCCGCTGTTGCCGACACTGCATGTGATGCCATCAGCTCAGTTGTTGCTAAGCTACAGACACAAAACCCCAATGCTTTTGTGGCAATTTCTGGTGATTTTAACCATGCTTCACTCTCTGCTACACTTCCAACGTTTCAACAGTTTGTCAGCTGCTCTACCAGAGAAAACAAAACATTGGATTTGTTTTATGCAAATGTCAGGGACTCATACATTTCTACAGCAAGACCTTCTGTAGGCAAATCAGATCACAATCTTGTTTTTCTCTGCTCGAAATATAAGCCCCTTGTTCAGAGGCAACCTGTAATAAAGAGGACTGTGAGAAAATGGTCACAGGAAGCTGAAGAAGCTCTGCAAGGTTGCTTTGAGGCTACAGACTGGGAGGCACTGTGCCAGCTACATGGAGAGGACATCAATGTCATGACTGAGTGTGTAACTGACTATATAAACTTCTGTGTGGATAATATCATCCCCACCAGAACCGTGAGATGCTTCCCCAATAACAAACCTTGGATCACCAGTGACCTGAAGAACCTGCTTAACAAGAAAAAAAGAGCATTCAGAGAGGGAGACAGAGAATTATTGAGGAGTATACAGAAACAACTTAAAGTCAAGATAAGAGACAGCAAGGAGGTGTACAAGAAGAAGCTGGAGAGCAAGCTCCAGCAAAACAATATCAGAGATGTGTGGACAGGGATGAAGAAGATCACAGGCTTCAAGCAGAAGGATGATCAGACCGATGGAGGTCTGGACAGAGCCAATGAACTGAACACATTCTTCAATAGGTTCAGTTCAGTAACAAGCTTCGCATCCTCCTCTCCTGCTCACAGCCAAACAGACATTCCACCCTCCTTTGACCCACAGCTGTCCAGTAACACCTTACAATTTTTATCTTCCACCTCACCCCACACCCTTCTGCTTCTACATGTTTGCCTTCAACCATATCAGAAAATGCTGATGCTTCCTTTGCTTCACCCTTCCACCTGTGTGTCTCAAGAAGTCAAGTGAAGATGCAACTGGAGAGACTGAATAGGAATAAGGCTGCAGGTCCAGATCATGTCAGCCCTAGAGTCCTGAAGGCCTGTGCAGAGCAGCTCTGTGGGATTCTGCAGCACCTCTTCAACCTTAGCCTGGCCCAGAAGAAGGTTCCGGTGTTGTGGAAGACCTCCTGTCTTGTTCCGGCACCAAAGAAAACTCACCCATCAGTCCTCAATGACTATAGACCTGTTGCCCTGACATCTCACGTCATGAAGGTCCTAGAGAGACTCCTGTTGGCCCACCTGAGTAAGCAAACAGTAAACCATCCGGACCCCCTTCAGTGTGCTTATCGCTGTGGAGTTGGAGTTGAAGATGTCATCATACACCTGCTTCAATAAACCCACTATCATCAGGACAAAGCCAGTAGCACTGTGAGGATCATGTTCTTTGATTTCTCCAGTGCATTTAACACAATCCAACCTGATTTGCTTTGTCAGAAACTCCAGAAGACTCAGGTGGAGGCCTCAACAATCTCCTGGATCAAAGACTACCTGACAAACAGACCACAGTTTGTGAGACTGAAGGGTTGTGAGTCTAACCAGGTAGTCAGCAGCACAGGAGCACCACAGGGGACTGTACTCTCACCATTCCTTTTCACTCTGTACACCTCAGACTTCCAGTACAAGACAGACTCCTGTCATCTGCAGAAATACTCGGATGATTCTGCAGTTGTGGGGTGGATCAGAGATGGACAAGAAGCTGAGTACAGGAAGGTGGTGGACCACTTTGTGGCATGGTGTGGAAACAATCATCTCATTTTGAACGTGACTAAAACAAAGGAGATGATTGTAGATTTTAAGAGAAACAGGAATAAGTCAAAAACAATTTCTATCATGGGAGAAGAAGTGGAGGTGGTGGAGTAGTATAAATACCTCGGTGTTCACCTGGACAACAGACTAGAGTGGAGATGCAACTGTGAAGCCATCTACAAGAAGGGACAGAGCAGACTGTACTTCTTGAGGAAGCTTAGGTCCTTTGGTGTTTGCAGCAAGATGCTGCATATCTTTTATAAGTCTGTTGTGGAAAGTGTGATCTCTTCTGCCATCATCTGCTGGGGAAGCAACATCAGAGCCAGGGACTTAAAAAAGCTCAACAAGCTAATAAAAAAGGCTGGTTCTGTTCTGGGGACTCCTCTGGAACCTCTGGAGATCATTGTGGAAAGACGGATTCTTCATAAAATGAAGAACATTATGGAGAACCCTGAGCATCCTCTTCATAAGACTGTCCTACAACAGAGTGTCTTCAGTCAGAGGCTTCTTCAGATCTGCTGTAAGATGGAGTGCTACCACAGCCATCAGCATCTACAACGGCTCTTTAAGGAAACCTTCATAATGAGCTACAACAACATTTAATTTCCCTTTGAGATTAATAAAGTATTTTTGAATTGAATTGAATAATTGTTACATTAATTTACATGTTCACAAACTTGCAATTGAGTTAAAAGTTTATAAATCTTTTCTTATATTTATTGAGTGAACAATTTAAGTGCTGATAAAGATATACATTATTAAATTACATTGATTTTTACAGGACTTATAGGTATGTATTTATGTTATATATATCACATGGCTTAGAACCCACAGAACCCAACGACATATTAGACAGGGGTCATGATGTTTAGGCTTATCAACACAGTCTCTAATTCATTTGGATGAAATAATGTTCTGGGACTACCTGGCAAGTGTGCAGTGGAGCAAGTCAGCATGAGCTGTCGGGAGTCACTGTTACATACTAAGATGCAAATATTGAAGTAAAAGCTAAGCAGGGCTGCAGGCTGGAATGGTGAAAATTATCTAATTGATTCCCATCACTGACACAAAATTGACTAATGGAGCTTTAAATTACAGGGAAGGCACGGAAGCTTTGCTATCGTATCTGACATTCATGTTAAACAGTGCTTCAGTTAAAATCTACACAACATTTAACACTCAAGTGGCAAAAAAATCAATAACTAGCTGTACCACCAGATGCACTACAATTATGTCAAGACCATGACAGAGTGACATTTATTTTGTTGTTACTCTTGTGAAATCTCAAAAGCAGTTAGGTTGGAGATTAGACTATATTTTGATGAGTCAGGCTCCGGCAGTTATAAATGCCAGTTATTTTACTAGGTGACAGGTAAGGAGAGTCAAATAAGTGAAGGGGTCTGGCCTCATGTCAGACTTATGGTTATCATGTGTGTTGGGTGACGCAGTCACAGTTTATATGGTTCTGTGCTGATCTTGTGCTGGACAGCCAACCTGCCCAAGGTTTTAGGTTAATGTCCCTGTTGGATGAACAGCTGAATGGAATAAATATTGTGTTTTCATTACATTTGGTTGTTATTAGTACATCCAACATTTATTTAGCAGTAATCAACTTTGTAATACATTCTTTCCCAGTTTCATTTACAAATTTCCTCTTCTGATCAGATCACCTAAAACACAGGTCAGCAGCAGCTTTGAACAGGCCCTGAAATGACAAATGATTCTCTGCAGTTATTTGTTTGTCTGCTCAGGTCAGTCATCACAGTTTCTTCTCATTATGATCTAAAATGGGAGCTGAATGAACATGTGCCTGTACAGCTGCAAGCTTCACTGAGCACAGCTCTCTGGAAAGGGAGGAGAATTTATCATTCGGTAGCAACAAGACAAGATAATTGCAGTGAAAGTAGAATTGGAAAGAGTTGTTCAACCAGGACATCATGATCAGATTTTAATCGTCAATTAAACTAAGTGAACAGAGAGACGTTCCCTGACCCCGCCCCCAACTTGATATGACGTCATTAACACAAAGTCTCCATCATCATTTTATGTTTTGGACTTCTCTTTTCTGCATTGTATATTTTCCTTTTGTTAGGCCCGAGCTGCAAGGGCCTATTGTAATAGTAGGATTTCTTATTATTCTTTCTTTCTTTCTTTCTTTCTTTCGTTGCGTCTTGCGGGGCAATTTGGGGACTTTGCCAAGCCCCTAGATGCACACGATTTTACCCAAAGTTGTCCCCCGACGAAAATGTTCGTTCCTTAATGTCGTCGTCAGTGGGCGTGACCAAACCATTTAGCCACGCCCACACACGTGAGATAGGCTGAACCGTAAGTCGTAGAGATATGAAATTTGGCACACAGGTAGAGCTCCTCAAACCAACAAAAAAAGTATCTTGGGGGTATGCCGTAAAGAGCACAGAAAGTCAGCCGTTTTGGGTCAAAGGCCAATTTTTGGCCGTTTTTCACTTTTACTCACCTCGAACTTTAACGAACTTTTCCCAGGGATTTTGAGCTATCGGCTTCATATTTGGTCAATACGCAGTTAAGGCATGGGGGATTAAAAGTTATCAAAATCGTTAGTTTTTGGCCATGTTTTGGGGGCGTGGCCAGGGCACCAAAATGGCGTTTGCACCCAAAGTGAAAAAATGCAATAACTTTCCCAAAGATACGCCCTTCATCAAAGCCACGCCCCCTGAGAACAGGATGTCACTATTTTTACTGGGAAAGGTCGCTATCTGGCTGTCTACACTCAATCAACTTAAAACTGTGTCAGGTGACTGATAACTAGTGGGTAACTTTGTTTGAAGCACAGTGTCTTTTCATAAAAGGGTGGCCGTGGTGGTGCGGTGAAGATAGACGTCAGGCCATGGCCACATGTTTGGCTCTAATTTCCACATACATCATCTGATCTGCACCAAATTCAATGTGATTGATTCTAGTCCAGTCCCCAACAGAGATCTGATGACATATTTGGTGGGCGTGGTCTAATTTGTCCACAGCGCCACCTAGAAAATTAAATAAAATCAGTCCCAAGCCATGCTTTGACCGAGGAATCTGAAATTTGGTACACATATGTAACTTGTCAGGACCTACAAAAAAGTCTCTTGGAGCATTGGTCCAAACCCAACAGGAAGTCGGCCATTTTGGATTGAATTTGCCATTTTGACCCCAGTTTTGCCCTTTCTAGCCCGCATATTTGGGCGAACTCCTCCTACAGCTTTTGACTTAGAGACTTGAAAATCAAAAGCTATTTGATACATGAAAGCGTGTGGGCGTGGCCACGCCTCAAAATATGACTTCTCGCCGTAAAAGACAAAATTGATATAGCTCCTACAAGGAAAGTCACAGAGACCTGAAACCTTCTGAGATTGATGTGCCTCTGGCCCTGAACAATATTAACTGATCAGATGCTGACATAATCGAAGCCCCACACCCTGAGAACAGGAAGTGTCATGTTTACCTTTAGAGAGTCAATTTTTGTTGTTTTTCACCTAATCAATGTGAAACCGTGACAAGTTACAGATAACATGATGGTCTTAGACAGTCGCCAGTACTGACTGCTTTAGCTGGAGGGTGCGGCTATGACGGCGTGGCGAATTCTGATGTCACGCCACGACCATACGTTTGGCTCTAAATTACACATGCATGGTCTGATTCATAAATATGGTTGATCTTTCAGCCCCCAAACACCTCTATTGGATTACATTGGAATTTGGATCAACAGCGCCCCCTAGGACACTTCAAGGGCTATATCTCCCTCATACATCATTGGATCCACTTGAAATGTAGTATACATGATTATGAGTTAATGATGGATATGTTTACATAGTCAATTGATGACATCACTTTAGCCCCACCCACTAATAAACCAATAAGTGTAGCCTCCACCAGGAACGTCCGATTTACTCCAAACTGAATATGGTTGATCTTTGTCAGCCCCTAAAGAACTCTATGGGATTACATTGGAATTTGGATCAACGGCGCCCCCTAGTATATTTCAAGTGCTCTATCTCCATCATACATCATCAGATCCACTTGAAATGTAGAATACAGTACAGACCAAAAGTTTGGACACACCGTCTCATTCAAAGAGTTTTCTTTATTTTCTTGACTATGAATATTGTAGCTTCACACTGAAGGCATCAAAACTATGAATTAACACATGTGGAATTATATACTGAACACAAAAGTATGAAACAACTGAAGATATGTTTTATATTCTAGGTTCTTCAAAGTAGCCACCTTTTGCTTTGATTACTGCTCCGCACACTCTTGGCATTCTGTTGATGAGCTTCAAGAGGTAGTTACCTGAAATGGTTTTCACTTCACAGGTGTGCCTTAATAAATAGGATTTCAAGCCTTATAAATGAAGTTGGGACCATCAAGTGTGTTGTGCAGGAGGTGGATAAAGTACACAGCTGATAGTCCTACTGAATAGACTGTTAGAATTTGTATTATGGCAAGAAAAAAGCAGCTAAGTAAAGAACAACGAGTGGCCATCATTACTTTAAGAAATGAAGGTCAGTCAGTCTGAACAATTGGGAAAACTTTGAAAGTGTCCCCAAGTGCAGTTGCAAAAACCATCAAGCGCTACAAAGAAACTGGCTCACATGAGGACCGCCCCAGGAAAGGAAGACCAAGAGTCACCTCTGTGCGGACGATAAGTTCATCTGAGTTACCAGCTTCAGAAATTGCAGGTTAACAGCAGCTCAGATTAGAGAACAGGTCAATGCCCAATGCCACACAGAGTTCTAGCAGCAGACACATCTCTAGAACAACTGTTAAGAGGAGACTGTGTGAATCAGGCCTCCATGGTAAAATAGCTGCTAGGAAACCACTGCTGAGGACAGGCAACAAGCAGAAGAGACTTATTTGGGCTAAAGAACACAAGGAATGGACATTAGACCTGTGGAAATCTGTGCTTTGGTCCAAGTTTGAGATCTTTGGTTCCAACCACCGTGTTTTGGTGTGACGCAGAAGAGGTGAACGGATGGACTCTACATGCCTGGTTCCCACCATGAAGCATGGAGGAAGAGGTGTGATGGTGTGGGGATGCTTTGCTGGTGACACTGTTGGGGATTTATTCAAAGTTGAAGGCATACTGAACCAGCATGGCTACCACAGCATCTTGCAGCGGCATGCTATTCCGTTCGATTTGCATTTAGTTGGACCATCATTTATTTTTCAACAAGACAATGACCCCAAACACACCTCCAGGCTGTGTATGGGCTATTTGACCAAGAAGGAGAGTGATGGGGTGCTGTGCCAGATGACCTGGCCTCCACAGTCACCGGACCTGAACCCAATCGAGATGGTTTGGGGTGAGCTGGACCGCAGAGTGAATGTAAAAGGGCCAACAAGTGCTAAGCATCTCTGGGAACTCCTTCAAGACTGTTGGAAAACCATTTCAGGTGACTACCTCTTGAAGCTCATCAACAGAATGCCAAGAGTGTGCGGAGCAGTAATCAAAGCAAAAGGTGGCTACTTTGAAGAACCTAGAATATAAAACATATCTTCAGTTGTTTCATACTTTTGTGTTCAGTATATAATTCCACATGTGTTAATTCATAGTTTTGATGCCTTCAGTGTGAAGCTACAATATTCATAGTCATGAAAATAAAGAAAACTCTTTGAATGAGACGGCGTGTCCAAACGTTTGGTCTGTACTGTATGTTTGACAAATAAAGCAAAAGAAGAAACATCCAAGGGGCAAAGATTTGTTCACCACACCATATGGAATGACTAATAAATTATTTCTTACTTGTATCATGGCATATTTCATTGTGGACACCCTGGCCTCTGGAAGGGATATTTTTATTTGGTGTGGCCACATCTATGTTTGAGTGTGTTTCCTTTAGAATAGCTAGTTTATATAGTAAATTCCTAAATTATGCATAAGTTGAACTACCTCAAACCGGGTGCTTGTGTGCTTACTGATTTACATGCATTTACATGCAGTATATAATTCCACATGTGTTAATTCATAGTTTTGATGCCTTCAATGTGAAGCTACAATATTCATAGTCATGAAAATAAAGAAAACTCTTTGAATGAGAAGGTGTGTCCAAACTTTTGGTCTGTACTGTACATCATCAGGGATCAATGCTGAACATGTTGCCACAGTCAGTTTATGACATTGTTTCAGCTTCGCCCACTAATAAAAAAACTCAGTGCAGCTTCCATCTGGAAGGTTGGATTTCCCCCAGATTTTGAATACTTCTTGCTAGACCAGAGTTCTGCATGAGTAAGGATCATGACATGACACTCACAGCGCCACCTAGAGGCGATATTTGGAATTGAACGGCAGCCTCGTTGGTGGCGTGCAACCGGCGATGCCAGGCTCCCGCGGTCACTGCACAGGCCGAGTTCCGCTATGGTGCGAGGGCCTTCAATGCTGCTTGCAGCTTTAATTATATTTATAACTTTTTCTTAGAAATACACCAAATTCCAATCTCAGCTATTCGCAAAGCTATGACCTGCCAGTATTGATTTTAGCTGACTCCCATTTCTTTTTAAGAACTCCAATATCAAAACTGCATTAAAAATATTTTTCTAATATTCTTGCGGACTCAAATGAATAAAACAGAGCAACTTTGCAGAAATTTCTTCAGCCTTCCTGTTGTCTGCTAATAGTCTTACTCTCTCACTCTCTTACTGGCTGAATTACCTGAAGACATGCTGTAGAAAATACTGTTTCCTTTTAACTAGCTTCCTAAAGCTCTGTGCTTCTGATTTTGTTTAAAAACCTCACTGATATGTAAAATTCTAAAATACTTTCAGTCTTATTTGGTCAATAACAGTGTCCACAACCAATATACGTGTGGTCAAGACAACCAAGTAAAGCTTAGTACGGTGCGTTTACAGATCAGAAAAACATCAGACTTTTAGAAGTTCTTGAAATTGTCGGTATGACAAAAATCTAAAAACGGTATATAAATTCAGTCCATCCGCCATTTGAGTTTCTGATCAGTCACTGGGCTCAAACCGATCAAGCTGAAAATCAAACAGTGTCTCTGCGTCTTGGTGATTTTTAAGACAACAACTAATTACAATACAAGGAAGCTTTTCAATTCAGTAAATATAATAAGTTTGGTTTTGAATACAATTCTAATGGCATAAAGCCTCTGTGTTGACACAAGTATAAAACTGAAGGAAAAGGTACAAAATGAGGATCTTAGAATGACATTGAAGGAATTGTAGAAATTTTTGACTTAAGAAAATTCGAATACTAGGAGAACACAAAGAACAAGTGCACCCTGCAGAACCAGACGACGGTATGAGGCTTGTCTAGTGACTGACAGTTCATGTAAGAGAGAAGGAAAAAATAATTACATGAAGGGTTAGAGATAGCAGCAACACAACAAAGCTCCAAACTAAGTCCTTTTGTTTAAAACAATGTTAAACAACAACTATGACACATCATCATCAAGCAATTTGTTTTGATAATTTTCTTTTGCCTCCAAAGAAATGGAAACAAGCATAGAAAAACCCCAAAGAGATTTATGAATATTTATGACAGAACTCCCAAGCTGAGGATAAGGAGTAAGGCTATAAAGAGAGAACAGCAATATTAAACATTTTTATTGTTCTGTTTAAATATAAATTCTTTGAAACTGGATAATTCTGTGGTTCTCACACACAGTTGTGGTGAAAATGTAAACCTTGTCCAGGTATACATATCAGAACATATAGAAAGTATCTAGTCCTGATGAGAAATAGGTAAACTATGCTAGCTTCAACTGCAATTTCAAAGTCTTACCTTAATAAATGTGATGGGTGGTGCTCCTTGAGTTTCCACACCTTGATTGTGTGTATTTTTCAAGACCAGACATTTTTTCAAATGTTTTCAAATACTGATTTGGTCCCCTGTGTTAGTATGAGAAAACATAGTAGTCTTCTTTCATCTGGCTGGCCAGCAGTGGGCAGCAACAGGTTGGGGAGGGGGCGAAGCTAATTACTCTCTAAAACCTTTTAGCTGGAGAAAACTGAATATTTGAGCACTTCATCTGAAATCTCTGTTAACTTTAAATGACAGAAACAGAAATTGTAACTGTTTTGAAACTTTCTGTATACCTTGCTAATGATAACTGGCCGAACCTGTCTCCTGTTGGACAGTCACCCAGACTATTTAAGAGACAGTTTTGGTCACTCCTTGGAAGCAATGCTTTCATTAATTACGGATTGCAGAGATGTGTTTATGCCCAATGCTCAATGATGGGTAGCAAGGGTTGCCTCCCTTGGATCATTGCTGACATTTTTCCTACTTGGTATTGTGTTAACATACCTGTATACTTGACGGCAGCAAGTTTTGCTGTTTTATATTTGCTGAACCATAAAACTCTGAAAGGCAAACTTACTCTTCACCATGACTGTTTCCTGTACCTGTGTCTCACTTCCTAACTTCATCCACACTGTTCTGAGAAGTTGAGTGAAGGATGATACACACTGCTTCACACGTATCTTGTAGTAGACTTCTATGTGACGTGACAGCAGGGTCACAAAGGCATTTTAGATGCTGACCCATTTGTCGGGACGAGGGACAGTCCCTTCATGTCAGAAAGGCATGTACACACACAGAGGCAACAACTCCTTACTACTGTAAATACTAAACTGCTTATACACAGAATGAGGATTTGAACAAACTCCTAATTTATTGCTAAATGTATTCTTGTCAGATAGAAAGTAGTGCACATTTTTGGACTGAGAAAAAAACCTTTCACTTTTCCACAAGCACATGAACAGAGCTGATGTGTGTTTTAGAGAAGAGAATGGCTGTGTAGTGGCTGCCTACATGACCCTAGGGTGCATTCACATTCAGTGGATTCAATCGATCCTGACACAAGTGGAATTTGATGGAAACAAATGAAAACAAAAGAAGCAGGTTACAAAAGGCTCTCTGTGTGACCATCCCCCTCCGAATGCAGCTCTGAGCTGCTGATGGATTATGTAGCTCTGGGACGGAGTTTTTATATAGCTGGACTGTGTGGCTTTCAGGCCTCTACAGTAGCCATTTCCAGCCAGCCTGCATATGTTCGCTTGGCTTGGTTTTTGTGTGGATTCTGTAAGACTGACTTTTAAATTAAAGCCTGGGGCAGCCAGTTAAAACCAAACAGACAGCAGACCGGCTCAGTCACCCTAATACCAAACGCCATCATTTACTTTAGAACAGCCCTTAATGCTGTTCTGTTTATTCATTTGCACAGTCAGTCTTCGAAAAAGGGCTTGAATTAGAGGGTTTTCCAACTAACTGGTTCCAGTAGTGACCTAGTGCTGGCATTGCAATGCTGGATCTGTCTTTTCACCTATTTACTTCCCAATGCAATATATTGAATTTAGCTTGACTTGTAATTTTTAATTGTAGTCTAACTCTGAAGATGCAACTCTTTTCAGAAACACATTTTGTCACCAGAATTCTGCTTGACATGGTGTGTTTTGCTCATATTAATTGTGTTGCCTATAAGTAAAGATCATTGGTCAGAAATAGTTGTCTGGATCATAACGTGTTCATGTTTAGTTCTTCTGGCCTCAGCATCCTGTCCAAAAGTTCTTCTGCTGTTATAAGACCTCTGTTTGCAGGGTAACAGAACAAACAATCACTAGTGTAGAAACTGATCTTCTGAACTGTGATTTTCTACAGAAGGTTGTGAAAAAGTAAAGATATTTTTTTATATATTTATCATGTGATGGAGTGGCTTTTTGTCTGTCTGTGTGGCTCTAACCAGTCAACCACTGGAGATAGGCATCACCTCCTATGATCCTGAAAAGGATTAAGTGGATACAGAAAATGGATGGATTCAGGTTCGTCATGTAAAGAAGAGCATCGTCATTTTCAGAGCCAAGTCGGAACTTGGATCTAGGAATGACATCAAGCCCAACTTAACTGTGTTAATTTTCAACTTTCAAAAACTAGCCTATAATATCCACAGTTTGTAACTGTGGCTTTATCTTATCAAAGATAGCCATGTTGGATTTGTATGCTGGATTGGTAAGACATCTCTGGCGTCTTCAAAAGAAATTTCAGATTTGTTAGTTTCTTCTGACTTAAATCTTGGAAATCTCAAATTGGATGGAACACAACATGATATTCTATCCTTCAGCCAATCATTCACGTCCAGCCAACTTATTTTCTCTTTTATTAATTTCTTTTTTGTGAACATAACACAACAAAATGAAACTACTAGCGCTACTGTTTTAAAATGTCTGGCAATTTGATGGTGGAAACCTGGAAAAGAAAAACATAGAAAATGTTTTAGGACCACTGGTTTAGACTGGTACAATTAAAGATTACTGGGAAGGCCGCAGCGCTGGTGGTGTAGGGGTTAATCGTGCGACCTTTGCCGGATGTCTCCCTCTCACTTTGACATCTTTCCTCTCTACCTACTGTGAGAAAAGTGAAAAATAAAGGCCTCTAGTGCCGCAACAAAATATGTAAAAAAAAAAAAAACAATTTTAGGGAAGCCTTGAGATTTGCTCAAAAATGTTCTCCAACCATTCTGACTATGTTTCAGCTATTTTGCAAAGACGAATGAGCAAACATTACTGGTAGAGACCTACCGCAGCTGAACTTGACCAAGAGGGTCTTAAAACAAATGCACACCACACCTTTCAGACTTCCTTTTGTAAGATAAAAAACACGTATCATTTTCTTTCAGCTTCACAATTATGCACATAAAAACAATAATAAGAACTTGCTATGAAATTCCATCTTTTCCTTTTTGTAGCTTCTTCTGTTTCCTGTCTTTTTTCTGACCTTACAGATATACGACTGTGTGCACAAGTGGAGCTCACATTTTTGACAACTTTCAACTGAAAGGTGCTGTTTTTAGATGATGGGCTTAAAGTAGACACAGCTCATCCTGACTTCATTTAATGTTGCTCATTCGGGTTTGAACAAAATATTTACATTGCTATTTTAGAAGCAAACTTTGATTATTTCATGCAGAAAGAGATGTTGTGACCTGAAGAATCACACCAGGTTAGGATGAGGTTTGGGTTTTGCACTTTATTATGGTTTTGGGCGGAAGATGCAGCACAGATGAACAGAGAAACTGCAGCTCACCTTAGAGCATCCTGCTTGTAAGTAGCCAGTATACCAGCACTCATGGGTTTAATTTACACGATTGAAGCTGATGTGCTCAAACAGAATCAAGATTGAATTACAGAGTAACGAAGTAATGTTTTAACTCCCTTATAACCAAAATTATATCTAGGCCACCTGGATTTGTTTAGATAGTTGGTGTAGAATTATAAAAAAATGCATACTAAGTGACTTTTGTTTGTTCAAAACAACTTGAACTTATTGTACCTGGCTGTTATTCAGTATTAATCAGCATGTGTTTTTGACTGTGCGATTACAGTTTAGAAGTCAAAAATCAAACATGATAAATCCATCTGTGCTGACTTAGTAATATAGTAATAGGTGGGTTTAAAGTTACAGTGACATAGTCTAAATGTAGCGCTTTTCAGTCAGCATTTCACTTTTGATTTCTCACACTGAAAGCATAAAAATATGTTAATGAGAGCTGTTTTAGAATTTCTGTCATTATAAAATAAAGGTTGTGTGAGCAAATGAGAGAATGAAATAGATTCCAGGTAATGTAATAGTCTTTAATCTGCCATGAGCTATTTGTTTTAGCATTTTTTTATATGTGAAAAAGGACAAGTTTATGTTGGACATTGAACTTAGTTTAGAATATTTAACTGGTGTACTATGAACACAAGTTCATTCATTTTGAACCGAATCAACTGAATTTTGAATGGGTTCTTATTAAGTGTGAACTGACAAAAACACTGCAGATGTAACAAAAGACTTAGAACTTCTACAAAAAATGAGCCACTTAGTCATGGTGGTTCTCCAGGTTGATAAACCAACAATAAATAGATTTTTGAGTACTACCACTTAGATTGGTCAAGATAAAAACTGGCCAATTCCATTGACGTGCTGAACAACTGGTGCATCTCTACCCAGATCATTGTACTTACAAGTTAAAATTTCAGTCTAATTTCTTCCAGAATGTAAATGATGCCATCACCTCCGCTCCTCCTGTTGTTATTTTGAAACTATATAATGCATCATCGTTTCTGCTTTATTTATTCCGCCCCTGTTACACCTATACAATTTAGTAATTATGGTGAAATAGGTGTGTGTGTGCGTGTGTGTTTGAGACCTTGCCTTCAATTTACACGTGCAGCCTTAATGTGGTGTTCAGTGTTTGTAAAACGAATCACCTACCCTTGAACTACTGTCTACCTGCAGTGCAATATATCACCCTGTGTGTGTGTGTGTGTGTGTGTTCCTGTCTTGGCATCACAGTGAGAACCATTTTCCCAATTTCACCATCAAATTGAGGACCGATTGTACCAAAGTGAGGACATTTTGCTGGTCCTCACGACCTATTTTGCTAACGGTTAGGTTTAGGACTAAGGTGTGAATTGAGTTTATGTTAAGGTTAGGGTTAGGCATGCACTGGTAATAGCTAGGTTTAGGGTTATTGTCAGGGTTAGGTCATAGAAAGGGTTGAAAATGACTGAAAATCAATGGAAGTCAATGGGAGTCAACACATGGTTCTCACTACATATAGCAAAACAAGAGTGTGTGTGTGTGTGTGTGTGTTTGTATGAGAAAGTAGCTGTAATAAATCACCTCACAGGGGTTTCCTCCTGTGCTGTGCTGTAGCACACTGAATGTAATGGGACAGAGGTGAGGTGGGATGTGGAGAGGGCAGAAATGGGTAGCTCTGTAGAGAGAACATAAATGTATGGAAGACCTTATTATCACATGTTCAGAGAAACAGTTGGATGTAGCAGCTGGACGACCCTAACCTTGGTAGAGCTCATGTCTTACTCTAGGGAGTTAATCCCAGCCCCTGGTTTTTACTTACACTCCTAATTCATTCAGAGAAAATCATGTTGTCATCATATGAAAGCTGGAAACCCAGATTCGGTCACCAGGAGTGATTTTAAGCACAAAATAAAGCTTCTCACAAAATCTTAATTTATTTATAAAGCTCATCACTAAATGCTGCCCATCCTTCCTGGGGTTTTATTGTTTTTAAAATATGTTTTTAATGAATTCTGTCGAATAGTGCCTGAGCATACAGTGAACACAATACAAAAACTGAATATTTAAAGGTATTATTCATTTCTCGTGGTCTATTTATTGAAAGAGGGGACATTTCAGATTTTGTCCCAATAGTGAAAAGAAGCCACCAACATTCCAAAATGCAACAGGATCTTCCCCACCCTTCTGCATTCTGGAATAAATGTTATTAAATATCAGCACAGTGGAATACATCATTATCTGGGATGTCTGTCGAGCTAAATCTACAGCTTATTCAGCATCTGATGATTTTTATAAGTCTTTTATGATACATAAAATATCCCATTTTACAAATATAATAAGGACATCCAGACTGGCATGTGTCATATGTCAGCCTGTCAGGCAGCACACAGCTCCAATCTGGATAATTATGAGGTAGCGAAATGCTGACGATTATTGCAAGTGATGATCCGCATGGTGCCATCTGTTCTGCTCCACTGCTTACACACACACATACGCGCGCACACACACACACACAGACAGGAACACGTGTGTAGATGTGAACCTCCTTGTACACACTAGATGTACTGTATGCATTATGTACACTTCCAAATACATTTACACTTAAAGAAGAACACACATGCAGTAACATGAAGGAAGCTTGGGAATTATAGTGCCCTCAGCACGCAGGCTGTGCACAGACACAGAGATTAATGATGTATTGACAGATGAGCGATGGATTTCATTTTATTTGGTCAGTCAACGGACAAAGTTTACGCAGCAGAAGGCGGGGAAAAACACTAATCAGCTGCATTCAAAGCAGCCAGTGTCGCCTTTTGTTTGAAGTGTAAGCAGGAAAACGATATGTAGGCATTAAGATTGATCAGAATGTGTGAGACACAGAACATACTGTAACATATATGTCAGTTAATTTATGACTATATGGGAAGCAAAAAGTACTGTCTGTGTAGTAGTATTCTAAGACACCAGTTGGACAGAGAACAGGAGTTTGATTAATAAAACAACAGTAGAGCCCCTTCAAGTAGTATTACGTTTTCAGAATATGCCAGGCATAATGTGATGGTCTTTAAGGAGCCCTGATCAGGTCTGTCAATGTATCTTAATACCTTAGTAACTGTATTTTGTATCTGCCTTTTGTGGTGTAGGAAGACCCAGTGGTACTGAAGGTGGAAGTGGGACTTCATCAAGGATCGGCTCTGAGCCCCTTCTTGTTTGTTGTGGTGATGGACAGGTTGACACATGAGGAGAGGATTGAAGGTTAGCTGTAGCAAGACAGAAAACATGAATGAGAGGGACCCATGCTAAAGGGAACAGAGAGAGAAGGTGGAGGATTTTGGTGGAAGATACAAGAGGTACAGCTGGAGAGATGAAGAGGTTCTCTTGGAGAGTTAAGAGAATGGATAGGATCCAGGATGAGTACATCAGAGGGACAGCTCATGTTTGTGGTGCTGGAGATAAAGCCAGAGAGGCCAGACTGAGATGGTTTGGACAGGATGCTGAGGCCAGAATGGCCAGCCAGGTGTCCTAGATGAAGACTAAAGAGGAGATTTATGAATGGAGTGAAAGAAGACATGATGGTAGTGTGTATGAGAGAAGAAGATGCAGAAGATGGGGTTAGATGGAGACAGATGCCTAGCTATTGCAACTCCTGAAAAGAAAGAAAGAAAGATTTTTTTTTTTTTTTTAACTCATTTATCCACTCAGTGATAATCCAAAAAAAACATTAATCTCAGATCCACACATTAATAAATAAAAGTTCATCATAATTTAAAATAAACAAAGTACCTTCACAATCCCAAATATTTTTGAAAACATCCAACTCATCCATTTTGAAATAGTATTTATATTCTAACATCACCCATACTCTTGAAAACTTTACACAATTAGTATTTTGCTCATTATCAAGCTTAAATTTCCTACTCAAAAAAATTGCCAACTTTGCTTGACCAAGGAAAAAATTCAACAGCCTTCCTTTTTTCTTCTTTCTTTTGTTATATGAAAAACCAAAAATAGAGGACTGCTCTGTAAAACTTTCCTCAAACAATTTCCAAATGTCACGAAGAAGTATGAATAAATCCATTATTCGAAAACATTGTACAAAACAATGAAAAATAGTTTCTCTTAATGAACAAAAAGGACATTTATCTGAAACAACAGGATTAATAATGGAAACAAAAGCATTAACTGCAACAATACCATTTAAAATTCTCCACTGTAAATCACCAGCATTTTTAGTCAATGGTGGCTTATAAAGTAACCCCCAAAGCGGTTTCACATCAGGATCAACTTTAAAATAATCTCTCCAAGGAGTATCTTTTTTATCTTTTAACTTAACCTTATTTAAAGCCTTAACACATCTTTTATGTAGTATTTTCCCATTCACAGAATCTAGTGGTGTCCATAAAGTTTTTTCCTTCTCTAAAAAAGGACCAGAACATTCAAATTCCTTCAGCTGCGGCTTAATGCACAATTTTAAGAAACAGTTTGTTTCATCAGGTGTTAAAAAACCATTGAACCATCCATTTATTAGTCTTTTATCGTCTTCAGATAAAACTTGTTTGATTTTTTTCAGCATCATATGTACAATCCGGATAGAGCGAACCTCGATTCTTCTTGCCAAGGAGACAACATCTTCCATTTCAGCTCCAACAAGTTCAAGCAAATGTCTTAGAGTAGTAACTCCCTTTTTCATCAACAGTTCCAAGATCATTGCCATATTGTCCCAAGATTAACCTAAACGAGATCCCCTGAGGATAGGTTCTAATAATAGCCAATGCAAAGAAGTAGATGTCCCAAGTCTCTTTGTTTCCATCAGCCTCCAGGTTTTCAAGACACTAACATAAAAAGGTGACAAACACTTTACACTATACCTTGAGAAATCAAAAATAAACAAATTTTTTCAAAAACCCAAATTACCAATTTTTGAAAAAAAATATTATGTCACCCTCCTCCACAAAACATTTTGATCCCCATACAAAAAACTCTGTAAAAACTGTAACCTGAATGCTGCTTTTCTACTTTCTAAATGAATTAAACCTTGTCCTCCTTCTTCCTTTGCCAAAAACAAAACACTCTGAGGGACCCAATGCAATCTGTCCCAAAAACAATTTTAAATAATAGTCTGTAATTTCATTAATAGGTTTGGAGGAGGTTCCAAAACAGCTAAACGATGCCATAATGATGAAGCAACAAGATTTTTAATAATAAGTGTAAAACCTCTATAAGACATTCGTGGTAAAAGCCAATGCCATTTCTTCAACCTATCCTCCATAAGTTCAATAAAACCTTCCCAATTTTTCATAAGCTACATGTGATCTCCCAAATAAACACCCAAATATTTAAAACCATTTTCAATCCACTTTAAATCATCAGGTAATTTAGGTCCCTCTTTTAGCCACTTACCTACTAACAAAGCTTTACTCTTACTCCAATTTACTTTAGATGAAGAAATTCTACCAAAACATTCAATAATTTCTATTAAAGTAAGAACATCTGACTCTTCTTTAACAGCCACAATAATACCATCAGCATATGCAGAAAGTTGAAAAGGTAAACTAATTCCATTTATTTTCACACCTTGTAACATTTTTCTAATCTGACATAATAAAGGTTCAATACTTAAAGAATACAACATTCCTGACATTGCACAACCTTGTCGGATACCTCTCTTTACATTAAAAGGGGCACTTAAACCACCATTGACCTTCAACACACTTTCAATGTCACAATAGAGGGTTTTAATCATGGCAATGAAACCAGAGGAGAAACCAAAAGCCTTCAACGTATTCCAGAGATATTGGTGCTCCACCCGTTCAAATGCCTTTTCTTGGTCAAGAGAAATCAGACCAAAGTTCATGTCTAATAAATTAGAGATGTCCAAATAATCTCGAATTATTGATATATTATCTCTTATTGATCTGCCAGGGATACAATAAGACTGATCAACATGTATAACTTGATCAATCACTTTTCTCAATCTGCATGCCAAAACCTTGGAGAAGATCTTATAATCAGCGCATAGTAAACTGACAGGTCTCCAGTTTTTTTTTTCATAAAGATCCCCTTTCTTAGGAAGAAGAGTGAGCATGGCTCTACGACAGCTAAGGGGTAGCTTTCCCTTTGATACACTGTCATTGAGGACTTCCAACAGATCTTCAGCCAACACAGACCAACATGATTTATAAAATTCCACAGGCAAGCCATCTATTCCTGGAGCTTTACCATTTTCCATGCTCAACAGTGCTTCCTTCAATTCTTGCAAGGTTAAAACATGCTCCAAAATAGTGTTATCTTGCTCTGAAACGTTTGGCAAATTATTAGGAAACTTTTCAGTCATCAAAGAGTATTTAAACTCACTGATATACAGCTTTGAGAAAAGGTCCACAGCTCCTTTCCGCAATTCAGTGAGTTCTGTCAACTCTTCTCCATCTTCTGATCAAATACAGTGAATGAGACGATTTTGTCCATTTTTCTTCTCCAAACTAAAGAAGAATTTAGAGGGAGCATCCATTTCAGAGATATTCTGAAAACGTGAACGTACCAGAGCTACCTGTGCTCTAATCCCAAGCAGATCAGCCAAAGCAGTTTTTTTCCTTTTGAGTGCCTGAAAATGGCCTCGATTTCCTGTGGACTCATGAAAATTCTGAAGATCCACAATACCAGTCTTTAAATCTTCAATAGATTTAACCATTTCTCTTGTAACATTGTGTGTGTATTGAATACAAAATTGCTGAATTTCATTTTACCAATATCCCACCACTGCTGCACAGATGTAAACTGATATTTCATGGTTCTCCATTGCTTCCAAAAAAATGACAAACCTTTTTTAAAACAACCATCATTTAACAGAACAGTATTAAAGTGCCAGTATGCACTCTTAGGTCTCAATCTATTTATAAACACATTTCCTATAACCAAATAATGATCAGAAAACCCCACCGGACACAACGTGCATGATCTAAATATTTGTAAATGGTGACCATAACAGTAAAACCTGTCTAATCTTGCTAAAGAAATATAATTATCTTTACAATGAGTCCATGAATATTGCCTTGTTTTTCCCTGTTTAGAACGCCACACATCAACTAAATCATAAGTCTGAATAATACGTTTCAATATCCTCCTCGAATTTATATGTGGTTCCAAATGATTCCTATCCAAATCATCATCGGTACAATTAAAATCACCTCCTAAAATCAGGTAATCTGTTGACACACAACTTAACAACGTATTTGCCAATTTTTCTAAAAAAACACATCGTTCACTTGAAGTCACAGGAGCATACACATTCAATAAAGTTAACTTTATATTTTCATATTTAACAATAACTTTTAACAATCTTCCATATACAATATCTTCAATTTCAATTGAAACTGGAAGAACATTTCTAGAGAAGAGAATTGCCACTCTTGCACTCTGTGAAGTTTTATAACTCAGAACAATATTCCCATCCCATTCTTTCTTCCAGTCAACTTCATTATCAATGCTACTATGAGTTTCTTGAGCAAAAGCTATGTCAATACCTTTAGACTTTAAAAGTTCATAATATACAGCCCTTTTTTTTAATATCCCTTGCACCATTAAGGTTCAAAGATGAGATTTTAAAACTACTCATAACCACACAAAAAAAGAACCAGAAAAAAAAAGAAAATACAGCATTTTATCGGCTGTTTTTTAACTTTCAGAAAAATCATTTAATTCGAGCTCTGATTTTCTGCATCAGTTTTCGAAGTCTATATATTTCAGTGTCTTTTAAGCCATCAGAAGTCCTTTGTCTCATTAACCATCTAACTGAATCAACAAAAAGTTTTCTATTAGGGAAAAAATCATCTATTGCCACATCCCGTTTTCCTTTGGTTACTTCCAAAAAACTTCTAATCTGGTCTAGACTGTATCCATTAGTTCTCTGGCCATCAGGAATAGAGGAGTCAGACGACTCTCTATCACTATCAGTGTCAGTTAAAGCATCTGACTCACTCTCTTCTCCACCCTTTTCTTTCACCTGCATCTTTTTAGGTTTTGCCCCTTTAAATTCTTTAGGTTTTCTTTTAGTGTTTGGTACCTTAAAAACACTTTCATCATCCGTGATCAGGTCTCCTCCACTGTGAACTGATTCATCAACATCCATGCCCTGTTGAACTCCTTGTGTAGACGTTTGACTTAATTCCTCACACACTTCAGCAGAATTAGAGGCAACCACGATGCTTTCCTGATTGCGAAGTTCTCTTTGTTCTCCTGCATTAACTGTTGAAACTCTTTTCCTTTCGCTGCCTGGTGGACCTCCTTCCCCTTCATTAACTGCTGAAGCTTCAGCCACATCTGATGTCCCTTCCCCTGCATTTTCATTAACCTGAACAAACTCTGCCTCTTTTTGAACCTTCTCAGGGCAATTACGGACTGAATGCCCTTCCTGATTACATCCAAAACACCTCATGGTTTCTGTTGATGCAAAAATAGTATAATCAAATCCATCAACCTTAAATTGCATTACTATATTCAGCTCCTCATTATCATTTTTTAGAATCATAAACACTTGTCTTCTAAAAGAAACAACGTGTTTCAACTTCGCTGATTTACAACCAGATGGGAGCAACTTCATTGCTGACACAATCTGACCATGACATGACAATTCCTTCAGCAACACATCATCACTAATAAAAGGAGGCAGATTAGACAGGATGATCCTTTTTGCTGGGTTCATTAGAGGGAATACAGTAGTTTGCGTATTTCTCAATACAATTCCCCTCTCAACTACGCTATTCACCTTGTCAATAGAGTCCAGAAACATAACCACCGCATTATAAATCCCAAACGCTGCCTTCACGCTTTCACAACCGACAGTTTCCCCAACAGCTAAACCACACTCCTCAACCGAAAAATCCACGCCAACCGGTATTTTAATACCATGCTGATGGGAAAGGCTCCTAAAGCCATCAGAACCGTATTTCCTTCCGGCCATCACACCCAGCTAAAAGCTCGGTGCTGCCGAAAAAAATATGAAAGAAACACCAGAAAAACAAGACCGTGTTGAAAAATAAGAAAAGTGAATCACCACTGTAAAAAGTGAATTGTAAACCTTCAGAAAACCTCATATTTGTTCTCCTCTCCACACATGCAGCAGACGCTCACGCATGCGCACGCGAAAGAAAGAAAGAAAGAAAGAAAGAAGGGAGGGAGGAAAACTCAATGCCATATGACAACAATGCTACAGCATCACCTAACCACACACTCAGCTCTGCAGCATACACAGTTTGATCAGCAACTAAGCTAGGCTGCCACAGACATTTTGAACATGTCAGAACATTTGTCGTCAAGATTGCTGTGGCTCTCACGCACCATTTGTAATGCTCTTGTGCCACTGCTGCATAATCAACACAACTACAATTCAAATATCACCGCAATGAGCCAACAGTGAGATTAATTAATCTCATGGTATGCTACTCTGTCTGAACTTGTTACTCAGATTCACTCACCTGGCATGCTGTTTGCTTGAAACTGAAGGTGAAACTGAGGACTAGGGAACTTTTCATCAATTTGGCAAAACATTATCTGACCACTTGGGGGCACTGTTTGAAATTTCTATTCCAGATGGTTAGTAGATCCTCAAAATAAAAAAAGTAAATAAAACCCGACTGTGATGTCTTGTAAAAGTAATGTATGTTCTGATGCAGCTAAACACTGTGAACTTTCACACGCTTGATCCCAATATATACTTGATAGACATGACAGGCCTTGATTTTCCCCAAAATCCCCTTAATTTTCTCACATTTATACCTATATAACATTTTCTCTATACCTTCATACTCACCAAGATAGTAAAAAGTGTGACATCCTCTTAGGAACAGGTCGAGCCCTATTGCACAAGGTCGAGCCTGATAAGGTGTGTTTCCTCTGAGGAACCTTTTCAGGAACAAAGGTAGTTAGTTTTCTGGTAGTTTTACTCCCAACTTTGGTGCTGCAGCAGTAACCAGGGCCAAATCAGAAGTGGGTAGAAATCTACCCCGAAAATGGAGCTTTTATAGCAACCCTTAACTAAAGGTCTAGCATCATGGTGGAAGGATGCTAAACATTTCTTATGGGTTGAATATCCCCTGCATTTATTTCCATCATTTCCTCCTCTTCAGGTCCTATTTTTTTTATTTTTATTTATTTAAACAGGAGTTCTGTATTTTTGTTTGCTTAGCAACAATTAAACCAGGCCATCTTTTTGGTAGAGTCAGACTATTTCTTAGTGTTTATTTTCTGAGATACAGATTAAAGAGATAGCTGTGCAGGATTGTTAATCACTTACTGATTTTAAATTGAAATGAATCAGAAGCACTACCGGCTCTGTTCCGAGACACATTTCGCAGGATTTAATTAATAAAGATCTATAGAATATTAGAAACTTCTTCTAAATTGAGAACAGGGGCGGAAATTAATACCCGACACTGGCCAAATGTAGGTACATTTATGAAGTGGCAGGTAGATTTGAACAACGGACAAGCCACAGTAACATGTTTGCAATTTGAACAGAAAAAAACTGCGTTCAATTTGCACAAGTAACCTGCCTAGGGCAGCAATATGCCTGAGTTGCTGCTAGTCTGCTTTTATTGCCATTATAAGGCAAAGAAGAAAAACTCAGCAGTAACTTTGGCCATAGACATTAACACGTAGACAACCCTTTGACTGGGTTGGCCCGCTGCTGAGACGTAACCGTGTGTCTGCCATATTGCTGGAGGCAAGACTGCAATGTGAACTACTACAAATAAAGGGACTTTATTTCATAAAGCACATTTTAACAGAAATGTATGTTAATGTCTCACCTTATTTATTCACACACACACTTATGTTCGTAGGTGCGACGGAGAATGAAGGGCCAGGCTAAGATACTTTTTTTTTTTTTTTTTGAAATTTCAAGAATAATGTTAGAATTTTTATGAGAGCTCTTACAAAAAGCACAACTTTCCACAATTTGGTTTGGACACCTAAACAGTTAAAAGCTGCACACGCAAGAGTCATTTTGACTCTCCGACTTGACTCAAGTATGGTGGCAATGTCGGAACGCCGTTCAGCGTTCAATAGAGCGTCTACTTATTAATGTCTATGACTTTAGCAATGTGTTGCAACATTCCTCAGTGTTTCCCCTACCATTATTCAAGGAGGGCGTGGTGCCACGCCAACAAGACCGCCCGCCCCACCCAAGAAGATCACCGCATCTAGTAATAGTACATTTTAACAATTAATGTCATTCATTTTATTAGGTACCTTTGTCAGCAATTTCTGTCCCTCCATTGTCGCTACTCTACTTTCTATGACCAAACTTGACTAAAACACGCTCCTCATACTCTTTATCCCCAACGCTGACACACTGAGTTACGTGCGCTCGCACCCAGGTGAATACCCAGGTGAACACACACTCCCGACAAACGCAGAAAAACATGCCGCTAAAACCTGCAAAGCAGGCAATGATATTTGCGGTTTTTAAAAGTGGCAAATTTCGTGATGGCACCACGTTATCTCCTGTGAGTAGCAGCAGAGGCAACTGTCCTATGAGGTTGGCCGATTGGACGAATTTATCAACTATGAGCAATAGGCTGAGCCCTTCAACAGTCGTTTTTTTAAGAGCAATATTTTGTTTGTTTTTTTTGGCCTACGGGTTAAGGGCAAAACATTTAAAACCATGTACACATTGTCACACAATAAACTGCTCAGCAGGAAAAAGTCTCTACATCGAACTGTTTTATATGTGACACACAGTTCCAAGCAGCCGGTCCCAAGTACGCGAGTGATAGCAAAACATACTCAGCCAGATGGTGAACACATAAATGCCCATGCTATTTCGTCATGTTTGAGGCCTTTGCTTGCACTATGCGTCTGCACAAGTGGCACACCGCTTTAATACATCCTTTGGTTTTTCTCTTTGATTCGGTTTAAAGCCTAAGTAATCCCAAATAGCAGAATTTTTCCTCTATTTTTGGAAATTTGTGTTCTAAATTGCCAAATCAGTTCGTGGCTGTTTGCATTGCTCCGGCCACAAAAAAGTCCAAACGTCACTTGCGTGAATATTTCGCCCATCTTCATCTGTTAGACTGACGAATAGAAAAATGTCACATATTGCCCAACCATACTCTCCTACTCCTGGTATTTATGGCGAAGGTACAAGTACATAAAAAAGCCCAAGTGTTTCATGAACTGCCCCAAAGTCCAGTCACCACCGAGAAAAAAATATATAAATTATATTGAATCCAGTAGATAGAAGGTAAATAATGAAAGAACATTTTAGAGTTTTTTTGTTTATTTTTTCCATAGGAATGTTCTGTCGAATATGTGGACAGCTAGGGAAAACAATGTTCCTGATGTTAAGCGAGCGGCAGAAAACAAAACCTTTCTCGAGGAATCAAGGGAAGAACCCCAAGTTGAACAGTGTTTTTTTTTAAGTAAGTTACATTTACTATTGAGCATTTCTCATAACTAAGGCAAAGGTTAAACGCAATGAAAAATAGTGGCTGGTAAAATGTTTGAGTGGCTGGGTAAAATTTTATCCACCAGCCACAGTGGCTGATTAAGAAAATTTTTAATTTCCACCCCAGATTAGGAGTGATTTTAATCCAGTTTTTGAGTTTAACCTCTAATAAATTTTCAAATATTACTTCTTTAGACACTCAATTGTTATCCAGATCGGAGCTCTCCCTTCTGTATAAGAGTGAGTTTTGGCACAGTTTATTTAAAATTCAATCCATCTGGACATTTTCACACAGTTTTGAAGTGGCAGTGTGTGGCTTTTAAACAATAACTGCCACAAAGCGATCTCCAATAAAGTCTGTATTAGTTTGGTCTATTGTGGTGGGTGGAGCTAGTTTGTTGGGCCTCATAGTATTGTTGGAGTTCTCATTCTAGGACTGTAGAGTACACTGAGGCGCAGTGATAAGGGGCATGGGGAGTGGTGTGATCAATAGCATACATGGTAGCACCATCATTAGAAGGGATGAAGGAGATTTTAGGTTTTAATAATTTAAAAACCACTGTTCATGATCATTCCTTTCAGAAAGGTTCTTCGGTCAATCCTGCAGAAGCAGTGAGCAGGTGTCCCTCGCTGAGTGATAACCACAGCATGAGCGGCAATAAAAGCTGGCTAAATTAAACACTCTTAGCTCTAATGGCACAAATATCTTACCGCTTTGTGTTTACTACTTTGTCAATATTGCTGTAGTGCTGTGTTAATAGTACCATCTGCATACACTTACATAACGTGTTTCTGAATTTCCCTTCCCACCAGACCTAGGACTGATGAAGGAGGCTAAAACCAGAGGGGATGCTCAGAGTTCCTATAAAGTCAGCACATGGCATGCGCGCATACACACACACACATACAAACAAACAGGGAGACACTGAACTCAGAGGTCACTGTCAGCCTTAAGGCAAAAGCAGAGCAGTCACTCAAGACACAAAAATGAAGTGTCTGCTTGTGTGCGCATCCATTCTTGCATATGCGTGACCTGGTTTGTCACTGTAGTGTTTTCAGCAGCTATGATTATATGACAGGGATTGCTCCCTTTTCCCTAGCAGGTTACACACACACAAGATGCACGGCTGACTGAGCACATAAATTCATTCACATAGAGACTCTTTGGCCCACTGTGGGCAGAAAGAAGCAGACGTCTACTGGCCCTACGGCACAGTTGGTATTCACACTTCCCCTGATAACAGATACGGGTTCAATTGTGGCGCTGAAAAGGCATTATATTAAGGAAACTGAGATTTTCTTGATAGATAGATAGATAGATAGATAGATAGATAGATAGATAGATAGATAGATAGATAGATAGATAGATAGATAGATAGATAGATAGATAGATAGATAGATAGATAGATAGATAGATAGATAGATAGATAGATAGATAGATAGAGATAGAGAATCTGACCAAACGAATGCATGTCCTTTTGACTGACTTTTGGATTGAAAAACTCTTAACATACACTGCTCATGGCCTTAAAGTACTCCACGAACATGTAAAGTATCTTCTTTGATTTTCTTATAGTCAGATTCACTCCAGCAAGCTCCTTCTTCACCCTGCAGTGTTGGAATAGAGATGAATACACTGAAGCTGAGCTAGAAATCGTGACTTCACACTAACTGACTGACACTTTATAAGATGGTCACCAGATCAGAAAAGAAACAGTGCTTGACTATAATGCCTTTGACTTGACACCATGTGAGCAATTGCTTGACACAAATACGCTTTTTGATGGTGAATCATTCAGGCACGAAAACACTGCTAACCCCTGTCTACATGTTGCAAACAAAAGAACCAATTTTAATTTGGATCTTGAGGCACTTTGTTACCAGCTTGTCACAAAGAAAAAAGTTGCGCATATGTCTTTGGTTGTTACTATAACAACTACCACAGATAGCAGCGAGGCAAACAGCACCAACAAAGAGCTAATGACGGAAAACTTGGCAAATAGTAGATGCTCAGTTGATGGATAATGCATCTTTCTGGTTAGGTCTTTATTGGATTTCTTTCTATTTTTAAGGACATGCATTTCAGATTCATTTTTCCTGATGAAAGTCTTTGGACAAAAAAGGAAATATGTAGATTTAACTCTTTTCTGCAGTGTCCTGAAAATTATTCATACCCCTAGAATAATACAGTTCATTTCAGTTTATTTAAAAGCACCAATTCACAACACATCTTTTCAAGACACTTTACAAAGTCAATTCAACCAAAGACAGATTCCATATGTCTTTGGTTGTTACTATAACAACTACCACAGATAGCAAAGTATACATTCCAAGTGATTCCAATTGCAAACAACAGTGGAAAGTCACTTACACTGTGTCATTAACTTTGCAGCAATCCCTCATACTGAGCATGCATGTAGTGACAATGGAGAGGAAAACTCCCTTTTAACAGAAAGAAACCTCCTGCAGAACCAGGCTCAGTATGAGTGGTCATCTGCCACGACTGACTGGGGGTTTCAGAAAACATCGCAAAGACACCAAAAAACACAGAAGCACTGATCCAGGAGTACTTTCTAGTTAAAGGCAGTCGTAGCTTCTTTAGTTATTTCTTCGAGGAAAGAAATATAGCTAAGTGGAGAAAGTGGAGCACATCACCCCGGTTCTAAAGTCCCTACACTGGCTCCCTGTAGCTCAGAGAATAGATTTTAAAATACTTCTGTTAGTCTATAAATCACTGAATGGCTTAGCACCAAAATACATTACAGACTTGTTGTCAGTGTATCAACCACCCAGACCTCTCAGGTCTTCTGGCTCAAATCTACTCTGCATACCTAGTCTAGTTTAGGTAAGCGTCCATGTCCTGGTAGGTCTGCAGTTTGTCTACCCTCTCTCCATGTTCAGATTGAGTATTGAACAAAGCTGTGTGATATGTTCAAAGCCTGGGGTATTGTTTTATAACCAAAATCTGCTTTAAACTTCTCTACAACCTTCTCCTTGATCTGCTGTGTTCCTTGGTCTACATGAAGTTGTTTGTTCGCTAATGTCTAACAATCCGCTGCATCCTTCATAGAACAGCTGTGTATTCTTTAGAGGAAATGATACACAAGTGGAATCTTTTTACTAGGAATTTGTTTAGAAGTATTATTAAAGGAGGGTGAATGCAAATGCAGGGCATATTCTTAGGTTTATATTGGTGAAAAGGTATCTTTTTCTACATAAAATCAAAATAGCTGACAAGATTTGATAAAGTTCAAGACAGTATGAATGCTTCTGTAAAGTACTGTCTTCTGAAATTTTAAGAGATAATCTGGCTTCTCTGTCTTTGCAGAAGATGTTTATAGAGTGTTGTTGTTGAAAGAGGTAGAAACACATTGCTCACTCTTGTGGTTTTCCCCAACGGACAGAGCTAAATTATACCACACATACACAAATCGTTCCTCTAAAGAGGACATTAGCAGGAAAAATAATGATATCAGGAGACAGGTCACACTGTGTGTTTACATGTTCATCTGAATGTGTGGGCTTGATTATACACTTCATGGAAAGTCGGGTTGCTCTAAATTTTTTCTCTTCAACGTTGCCATACAACGCCTGTTAAATACTCCACTGTATAACTCCAGATAATTTTAACTATAAATGGAGCATTTCTTAATTAACCACCATTGCTTGGATTAGATGTTGATTAAGATTAAATCCATCTATTTGCTGTGAACATGTAATCCTTGAGAGGTTGCAGAGGGATAGATCGCCAGTCCATCACAGGATTAAATCAGTCTTAAAAAAGTATTTTCAGTGGTGTGGCTGAGTTAGTGTGCTCTTGTGTCGTCTTACAATATGTTTGTCCTCTACTCACATGCGTGGATCTGTGGGAGGTGTGTGATGGGTTGTGACAGTCTGTCATTATGTGTGTTACTGTAGTTGTACCTGGAGGACAGAGTACTTTAACACTATTTTAAACTTTAGTACACTCAAAGAAAAGGCTGACATATCTCAAAAATTTGTAACAGAAAGAGCAGATAATGACTGAAGAGGAAAAGGACTGAGTCATTTTAGACCAATTAAGTGTGAGTTTCCTGTTCTTTGAGTTTTCTTTTGTACTTTTCCATTTGTTTCAAGGAGATATTTATGGAGGCACATCTACCATAGTCCTCCTGAAAAGGAAAAAAATTATTTCATTTTGTTTCATCCTTAAAGTTATTGCTATCAGTGAAAAGGCAAGTAAGTATGTTTGTATGTGAAGCACTTCATGTTTTTTTTCATCAGTGGGTTGATGTGAGGTTCATATGGGAGATTTCTTTCTCTAAGTTTATGATGTACAAAACATCTACAACAGAACATTTTCCAGAATTTAAAGGGTTTGTTTTCAGCTTTAAAATATTCACATAGATCCTTAGTATATTGAAGACACTTAAAAATAGGGATGCACTGTTATGGAAATTTGGGTGGATATCGATATTCGATAATATTTCTGTCATGGCTGCTAACCGACAGATGTTAGGTATATTTCCCTACCTTTTCAATACAGTGACACTTCTGACATTGCTTCTCTGCTTCAGTTAAACACCCCACAATCCTATGCTGCACCACTATCACTGCCACATGCCTAAACACCCAAAACACATGGCAAGAAGTTGGACATACACACATTTTTTTTTTTTTTTATTGGCCCTGTTTTAATTATGGGAATGATACGATGTTAAAAAATACATAACATCAGCCGTTACTGATGTTACTGCCCATACTGTCAGATTCAATAAATTAGACTCCAATAAGTTTCATTTGTCAAAATAAAAGAATCTTTTACAAATTCTAACCCTTAAGCAGATGTTAAACAAACCTTTCATTACGGCAACTTTTCTTTATTAAAAATATGTTTTTATTGGTCTGCAGTATTTATATAATCTACATTGTCATGTTTCCATTAGCTGGAAGCAAAAAATCATAATAATTAACAGAAATAAAGGCTTGTAAACATCAATCTGTGTAATTATTAATCTACATGTGTATCACTTAGTGAATTGAGTTAATGAAATAAATTAACTTTCCAAAAATAATTCCTATTGAAATACTCATATTTGTAGACTCGTATTAACCCTCTGCATTTCCACTGCATTTTAACAAGGTAAGGAAAAGATAAGCTGGATAGAAATGTACCCATAAAAAGGCCCTGGTAGGGAGGTAGTACTTCTTCACTTACCAAAATCTTTAAATTAAGTTTTGTGGAGGGAGTTCTAAGGATTTCAAATTAGTTTAATTAAACAATAGAACTGGGCTACACAGTTGGTAGCACTGTTGCCTCACAGCAACAAAGTCCTAGGCTCGACTCCCAGCCGGGGGTCTTTCTGCATACAGTTTGCATGTTCTCCCCGTGAATACCTGGGTTCTTTCCAGGTACTCCGGCTTCCTCCCACAGTCCAAAAACATGACTGTTAGGTTAATTGGTCTCTCTAAATTGCCCTTAGGTGTGAATGAGTGTGTGCATGGTTGTTTGTCCTGTATGTCTCTGTGTTGCCCTGCAATGGACTGGCGACCTGTCCAGGGTGTACCCCGCCTCTCACCCATAGACTGCTGGAGATGGGCACCAGCGAATGAAGATTAATGAAGGAAGGAATGAATGAATAAAAAACTCAGACATACGCAGCTTAAAGTGACTCAAATTTCCTCTTAACTTTACATACTCAAAAAAATAAAAACAACCCTGTAGATCATAAACACTTGTTTTAATAAATGAAAAGCAACAATTTATATAGACAAGACTTTGAATTGATTAGATTCATTGTGTAAATGCTGTGAAATAACAGATTTTTTCAGTTGTAATCCCCACTAGAGCTATGACTATTTTATCCTCTTCTGTCGCTTCTAAAGCAAGAGAACATGGGAGTCTGCATCGGTGAAATCTCGCCATGGGTAACTGATTGAACACAAGAGAAGACTGAAAATATTCAAAAAATGAACAAAATTTGAAATCAAAAAAAGATTTTGCAATGAGATCATTTTCATGTTCGATTTGTTGTTAAAAAAATAAAGCTGAAAATGTGTACATTGAATCAATTTCTCTGGCATAAATTAAGAAAAAACTGGACTTGATATTTATTATTTACATACTGTTGAGTGTCTAATTTTTTTCAATATGTCTGCCTTGGTGTGTTTTATATTTACAGGGGTTGGACAATGAAACTGAAACAGCTGTCATTTTAGTGTGGGAGGTTTCATGGCTAGGTTCAATTAGCAGGGTAAGAGCACAGTTTTGCTCAAAATATTGAAATGCACACAACATTATGGGTGACATACCAGAGTTCAAAAGAGGACAAATTGTTGGTGCACATCTTGCTGGCGCATCTGTGACCAAGACAGCAAGTCTTTGTGATGTATCAAGAGCCACGGTATCCAGGGTAATGTCAGCATACCACCAAGAAGGACGAACCACATCTAACAGGATTAACTGTGGACGCAAGTAGAAGCTGTCTGAAAGGGATGTTCGGGTGCTAACCCGAATTGTATCCAAAAAACATAAAACCACGGCTGCCCAAATCACAGCAGAATTAAATGTGCACCTCAACTCTCCTGTTTCCACCAGAACTGTCCGTGGGGAGTTCCACAAGGTCAATATACATGGCCGGGCTGCTATAGCCAAACCTTTGGTCACTAATGCCAATGCCAAACGTGGGTTTTAATGGTGCAAGGAGCGCAAATCTTGGGCTGTGGACAATGTGAAACATATATTGTTCTCTGATGAGTCCACCTTTACTGTTTCCCCACATCTGGGAGAGTTACGGTGTGGAGAATCCCCAAAGAAGCGTACCACCCAGACTGTTGCATGCCCAGAGTGAAGCATGGGGGTGGATCAGTGATGGTTTGGGCTGCCATATCATGGCATTCCCTTGGCCCAATACTTGTGCTAGATGGGCGTGTCACTGCCAAGGACTACCGAACCATTATTGAGGACCATGTGCATCCAATGGTTCAAACATTGTATCCTGAAGGCGGTGGCGTGTATCAGGATGACAATGCACCAATACACACAGCAAGACTGGTGAAAGATTGGTTTGATGAACATGAAAGTGAAGTTGAACATCTCCCATGTCCTGCACAGTCACCAGATCTAAATATTGAGCCACTTTGGGGTGTTTTGGAGGAGCAAGTCAGGAAACGGTTTCCTCCACCAGTATCACATAGTGACCTGACCACTATCCTGCAAGAAGAAATGGCTTAAAATCCCTCTGACCACTGTGCAGGACTTGTATATGTCATTCCCAAGACGAATTGACGCTGTATTGGCCGCAAAAGGAGGCCCTACACCATACTAATAAATTATTGTGGTCTAAACCCAGGTGTTTCAGTTTCATTGTCCTACCCTTGTATATTCCCATATATGCAGAGTGTCTGAAGCATTAAGCATTCTGTATATGAATGTAAGCAGCACCAGCCAAAAGTTTCATCCATTTATTTTTATGAAGTAACTCTATCAAAGGTTTGGGTTAATTCTGAATAACTGCTTATTTTTTACTTTGACTTCACTCATTTCTATAAATAATTTTGTGGTAATATTTTAAGCAATATTAGCAGTTTTCCCTCACTCTTCTGTGATCCATGCCTGAAGCGGGTTTACTGCTAAATGTAGAAACATAAGAGCAGAAAACCGGCCGACTCTGGCATATGGCTCATTAAACCACATATTTGCTGAAAGCGCATAATGCAACAGATGGTGTTGTGTAAACATAAGCAAGCCATTTAAGACAAGAAGAACATCTGGAGATGTTCTGTCTTCGGATTGTAGCCTCTAAGTCATATTTTGTGGTAACTCTCCATGATCACATTACGTTATTTAATTCCTTTCTTCTGTGCTGGAAATGAGTTCAAATTACAGAACATCAACAGCTAAAGGCTACTGGTTTATGTGTGCATATATACTTTGCTTATAATTCTATTCAGAAGTTTATGAGAGCTTAACATGGATTGATGGTTCTGTTTATCTGTGCTTAAAAATGAGCTTTGCACAAACAGCTTCATACAGTTCTTGCTAATTCAGTTTACATTTAGAGTTTATAGATGTGAGAGTGATTTTGTTTATTCGCCTGGCAAGCTGGAACTAAACTGATGTTTACAAGAAGAAATTAGGTAATAATAACAGTGTTTTTGTGGGCATATTCAATAAGTGTTTGAGATTAAGATGTTAGAAAATTTAACCTGTCCTTTGTCATTCGCCTCACCCAGTGTAATAAAATTAAAGTTTATTTTATATACAGTCAGGACACCCTAAGAAGACCTATGTTTTTTCTAGAATATTTTTGGACATAATATCAACATCAACAATATAGAGAAAAAGAATAATACTAAAGAGAATACCTTTAAAAATGTTTCATAATACGTAATTAAAAACGATTTCTGGTGAGGAATAAATTCAAAAATCCCCACATTTATTTCCACTTACATTGCTAAAATCACACATATGCGTATTAGATCAGGTGCATGACTAGAACAACATTGTTACTCAGCATTTTGAAGATAGTTTGCACTGTTTAAACCTTAGACATATAGTGTGGTGTCCCTGTGACTGTTAAAGTGAGGGTGAGCACCATTGTCAGATCCAAAGAGCTGTCTCTATAAGAGATTATGGAGGTTTCAACAGAATTTGAAATCATCTATTTCACAGTATGTAAAATATTCTACAAGTGGAGGACATTCTAAATAACTGCCAACTTGTCCAGGTCTGACGGTCCAAGCAAGTTCATCCTGAGAGCAGACTGCAAGATGCAAAAAGAAGTCCCTAAAAAGTAATCACAAAGACTGTACAAACCTTCCTCAGACTGATGGCAAATAACTGCCAACTTGTCCAGGTCTGACGGTCCAAGCAAGTTCATCCTGAGAGCAAGACTGCAAGATGCAAAAAGAAGTCCCTAAAAAGTAATCACAAAGACTGTACAAACCTTCCTCAGACTGATGGCAAATAACTGCCAACTTGTCCAGGTCTGACGGTCCAAGCAAGTTCATCCTGAGAGCAGACTGCAAGATGCAAAAAGAAGTCCCTAAAAAGTAATCACAAAGACTGTACAAACCTTCCTCAGACTGATGGCAAATAACTGCCAACTTGTCCAGGTCTGACGGTCCAAGCAAGTTCATCCTGAGAGCAAGACTGCAAGATGCAAAAAGAAGTCCCTAAAAAGTAATCACAAAGACTGTACAAACCTCCCTCAGACTGATGGCTACAAGAAGCATATCACTGACGTTAGTTGAGTCAAAGCAGATAAGACTAGGTTATAGGGGGTACGGTGTCTTAACTTTGTCCTCAGCTAGAAAAAAGCATTTCATTAATATATTTTGTACAAAACATTTTTTTATTGTTTTAAATGCAAGTCATCACTTTATTTCCCAGAAATAAGTAAAGAATAAGTTTGGAAAATATGCAAGGTTTTGCTTCTTTTAAATGTGTTTTTTTCCTTAGCATCTGACCATGGCCAAAGCATTTAGTATGGGGTGAGGCAGTTAGCAGAGTAGTTTTGGGGTCTGGATGGATGGATGGATGGATGGATATCTGTTTTTCATTTATTAGGACAAGAAGAAAGTGTTTTAAACTTTTCCTTTTATTTCTGAAACTCACTCAAAACTGTCCAGCGCACAAAGACTGAGCTTACTAAGGGCTACAGACTGTATTTATCCAAGTGTTAACTGTGCTGAGGTTCTAATTAAAATGGTTAAAAAACAATAAAAGCAGAAACTCTGACCTGTAAAGCAGTGAAAAAGGAAGAACTCTATGTTTGCTTTGTTACTGCTTTTTCCCAGTCTGAGAAAGTGGCCCCTTGAATACACAATAGAGGGGATGAGGTGGACCACTTCTAAACCTGTTCTTTTATATGTGGCAGAGCAGGACTTAGCTACACTGATCATGTTGTCCTATGTGCTGCCTCTGCACATAACATTCTACTGATTATTGTGAGCTGATCACATGTAGGCTGGGAAAACCTGAAGTTGTTTTTTGTCCTGTCGCATCAAGCCTAGGCTCAAATTGGAGGTGTGCGCCCTTCTTCCCAGGTGTGAGCCCTACTTAAGCAGTGGATACAGCACTGTCAATGTGCAAGGGGCCTGAAAGCGTCAGGGTGTAGAAGTCATTCTTACCTGTTTGTAGTATTGGGAACAGAGGAACTGATACTAAGAAAGCACTTGCACCAATTTAGCAGTGGAGCTGGTTTGGTGAAACAAACAATAACCATGAGAGGTTCTCCGTTTCCTTCAGTCTAGTTTCCTGCACACTTAGAGGCTAAATTTGACCTTTATCCTGCCTTTTTACAGAAATAACTGTTAGTACATGCAACAAGTACATAAAGGAAGGTACTTCAAATGTTTAGTTTTCACTCTGCTTGGGTTCATTAGAAATGTCATCAATAAATATGATTCTTATGACTCATTTCCAGCGTTCCCTCAAGATATGAATGCTGCATAAATCCATATCCTGAGGTAGTCAGGAGGGATTCCAGGAGGCATCCAGCCATTTTCATTAAAGCATGCAGTTATTTTTACTCCATTGATCAGGATTCAAAAGAATGTTGGCTTGACCCTGAAGAACCAACGTCTAGGCAATAATAGCCTATGTCCCTGTGGTGTTAACTGGACAGCTGCATCTGGCTTTCACATTACAACATCTCCTTCTGAGCTATTTACTACACACACATAAACACATAGAAACAGTTCCCCGAGTTAATAAAGGAAAGGGCTAGGATTTCCTTCGGGCCTAAAATGCGGCATCTTTAATGGCCTTCCTCCTCTATGATCTTTCCAACAATGAGCTCTACAAAGGGAGTCTTTGATATGGAGATTTATTGAGTTCAAGAAAAATTAGAAAACAGGATTTCAAGCCAGAGAAGTTTGCTAACCAGAAACCAATGTTTGTAGATTTGAAAGAGCAAAGAAAAAAAAAGCTTGAGCAAAAGACCCTCTAAGCATTTAAGCTTTAAGATTACACATTTTAGATGGTATTACATCCTAGGCAGATTAAGCTCCAGTTACCTGCATTAAAACTCTTAGATCGGACATTTAAAAATAACAGTGTCACTTTTCTTAATTTATTGTTTAATGCTGTCTGGTCTCTGATATGCATTTCCTTATTATGGCTTGGCTTAAAGTGTTCCAACAGGTTGTAAAATTAGATTTTTGATTGATTACCCTCTTTTTCCCAGAAACAGAAAAAGGAAACAATCATCATAGTATAAGAAACTGAAATGGTATTAATTTACCCCATCATTTAACCATTTTACCTAACTGAAACACAAGTTATTTTTAAATGAATTATCTGTTGTTTTATAACCATCCCATGTCTTCTATGGAGATATTTATGGTGTGATATGGAACAATCTTTGGACTTTTAGAAGCATATAGTTTGAAGGTGAAACCATTAGAACAAAAAAAAATCTACTGATTTCTAAATATGTCACAAGATCAAAAATAGGTCTGGATGATATATGGATTTCATTGCTGCTACTCTGTTTAAAGTAGTTACTTTAACTTTTTTAGTTTTGGCTGTAATTGCATTGTTTATTGTCATTTATGTAAACTAAGATGATATGTTTAGTTTTTGTGCATCCACGATATCACACATTGGGCTAAATCGACAGATATTGTTATCATAGTCATGTGCTTTTGTGTTGAACATATAATATAGTTCTTGGGTTGTAGTAAATGCTTCCTGAAGCAGTGTTGTTAATTGCAAAACAGTAAATGTCAGTAAAATTAAGTCAGCACAGTTGTTTGACAGCTTGTTACATTTTCTAGAAAAATAGCATTCTCTGCAGGAGACTATAATTGTGCTGATTGGTTCTGTCCAATTTATGCAGTCAATGCAGTGGAGCATAGCTGCTCTTTAATATTTCTCTCATGTAGCTCTAATCATGTAATGTTCATGTTTCCTCAGCAAAAGCCAAACAGAGTTAATTTTGCCAATATCCAACCTCACTCAAAATGGGGAGTGGGGGATGGGTAATCAATAGACAATACTACATATACAGGGGTTGGACAATGAAACTGAAACACCTGTCATTTTAGTGTGGGAGGTTTCATGGCTAAATTGGACCAGCCTGGTAGCCAGTCTTCATTGATTGCACATTGCACCAGTAAGAGCAGAGTGTGAAGGTTCAATTAGCAGGGTAAGAGCACAGTTTTGCTCAAAATATTGAAATGCACACAACATTATGGGTGACATACCAGAGTTCAAAAGAGGACAAATTGTTGGTGCACATCTTGCTGGCGCATCTGTGACCAAGACAGCAAGTCTTTGTGATGTATCAAGAGCCACGGTATCCAGGGTAATGTCAGCATACCACCAAGAAGGACGAACCACATCTAACAGGATTAACTGTGGACGCAAGTAGAAGCTGTCTGAAAGGGATGTTCGGGTGCTAACCCGGATTGTATCCAAAAAACATAAAACCACGGCTGCCCAAATCACAGCAGAATTAAATGTGCACCTCAACTCTCCTGTTTCCACCAGAACTGTCCGTGGGGAGTTCCACAGGGTCAATATACATGGCCGGGCTGCTATAGCCAAACCTTTGGTCACTAATGCCAATGCCAAACGTGGGTTTTAATGGTGCAAGGAGCGCAAATCTTGGGCTGTGGACAATGTGAAACATATATTGTTCTCTGATGAGTCCACCTTTACTGTTTCCCCACATCTGGGAGAGTTACGGTGTGGAGAAGCCCCAAAGAAGCGTGCCACCCAGACTGTTGCATGCCCAGAGTGAAGCATGGGGGTGGATCAGTGATGGTTTGGGCTGCCATATCATGGCATTCCCTTGGCCCAATACTTGTGCTAGATGGGCGCAAGAAAAATGGCTTAAAATCCCTCTGACCTCTGTGCAGGACTTGTATATGTCATTCCCAAGACGAATTGATGCTGTATTGGCCGCAAAAGGAGGCCCTACACCATACTAATAAATTATTGTGGTCTGAAACCAAGTGTTTCAGTTTCATTGTCCAACAGCTGTATGTGATTTTTTTATCTCAGTGAAACAGAAGGCCAAAAGGCTGGGCAGAAAAATAATTACACTCAGGCCATGCTACATCAGATTAGTTTCCTTTGAGCTGCTTTACTGTTTTACAGCCAGAAACAACAGCAGAAGTGTAAAATGTCTGATATGTCAGAATTGTATTTACATTAAATAATGGAAAGGCCAACATAGGGGGTGTTTTAAAAGAAAGCTATTTTTACTTTGTCTCTGTTCATGCTTATGAAGATAATAGACCAAATGGTGTCATCTTTTCAACAAGTGACTCTAGTAAAAGTTTTGTTTTTGAGGTTAAAGATTTTGTTAGTTAGTTCATGGTCCATCTAAAATTTGGGTTCATAAAGTAAGGATTTATATGGTGTTTTTTCCAGTAGGGAGGAGGAAATTAGGGGAAATGTTATCTGAGTGAAGTAGCTTGGAGACTTAACAAACTAGCACCCAATAGGGGGATTTAAAATCAATATGTCATGTACTCTGTAGTTCACCACAATGACAATTGACAACTTGTGACAAAACACTAAAATTCTGGCAGCTCTCTGGTAAATGTAATTTCTGCTCACAAGTACTGTTATTTTGTGCACAGGCATGTGTCTTTCAGCATATTTACCCCAAAAATTGTTTCATCAGAATACTTTATATCAATGAGTCATGCGGTGATTGCAAAGTATTCCTTTTCACCACACAATTAGTCTTTGTTTTACTCATGGGGGATTACTACATGACATTATTCTGAAAGACACCGTTTGTCATGCCACTCAAACTTCATCAGGCCGTCTGCAGTTAGTTTAACCACAATATTTTGTTTGGACCTTACACGTCACTTGAAGTTAATCCTACACATGTGCTAGGTGGAAGGGATGTGGAGGTGCTGAAATAGAGACTGCAGCGGCAGTTAAACACTCTCTATCCTTTGGCTCAAACCCAGTAAAAACAACAGTAGCAGTTGAAGCTAAGTAGCATAGCTAAATATGCAGGAGTATTGCGTGATGGGACAGTTACTGATTTAATGCATCAGCAGACATATTTTCCTGACATAGGACACATAAAAAGTTAAAGGAAGCATTTTCATATGTGATAAACTTTATGCTCACAAACAACAACTGTGCTCACATCGGTACCCTTAGAATGAGTTATTTGTTCTAGCTGCGGCATTAACATGTCTTGTGTCTTCTCCTTTCATGTTTGAATTCTTTCTTTCCTTAAATCTAAGATTCCAATTGTTTCATAATCACGGATTAAAAACAAGAGACGGTTTTTTGGTGGTTGAGGAGAAATCCTTCCGTTTCAATTCTGTTTCTCCACCTTTGTTTTTTGAATAGATTATCTTTGTAGAAACCCTTTTTCCATCCTTTTTCTGCGTTGCCAATAAGTGGCCACACATCAATTTTAACATTTTTCGGTTTGAAAAAGTATTTTGTGTGAAGAAAATAATCCCTTCTCTTATTACCTTGCAAGATATCCAGATTGTGCTGCAACAGACATTACATTGTCATCCACCTATAGATGATTTTCAATGGAGTATAGATTTTCTGTCTGAATAATTACTTAATTTTGAAGTAGTTTGGGGTTTTCTGACTCAGAAATAGCATTTATTAACTGCAAGTGTCTCTCTAAAGATGAAAAAGCTTAAGCAATAATGAAATAAATAAATTTAGGTTGCCTTTTAGTAAAATAAATACTGAAAGGTAGCCTTAATTCAACAGAACTGCTTGGATTTTTTTGTGATGTTGCATTTCCATGGATTGCTCCAAATTTGGACAAAGTTATCTGTTCCTCCAAAACATACACACAGACCAGAAAGACAAATTTACACAAGCAGGGAGCTGTGTAATTTAGCATTCAGAAGTCACTAAATGCCAAGGTTACCACATCAATACACAATTGATTTTCCTTGCACTCTTCTTGTAAGTCTGCTTTCAAGGCGGTGCAACAAAAGGACAACTTTTCCTCAGGTTCATCACTCAGACACCTCGACAACTTGAAGTGGAGTCTCTTTCAGTCATGAACCAGTGCTGGTGAAGAACCAGGCTCTCACAAGGTTGTGTTGGCCCTAAAGTCCTGATATTGTCTTTCAGCTGCTGCAGTGTCTTCAGTCTCATATCACATGTTGCGATCTCAGCAGGAACCATCATACTTCATTGTTCAGTCATTTTACTTTAAGATTTTAGTAACTTTTAAAGTTCTTTGTTTTATTACTTTCTTTAAATTCATCTATCTTTTTTTCCTTTTTGGTTGTGTTCTTTCATAGGTTCTTCCATGCCCTCCCCCTCCTGCCCATCACCTGTCATTGACCAATCACATCCACAGTCAAATCCACATGACAACCCGCTGTTAGCCGAGGCTATTGAGCCAAACTCAGACGAAGAAGAAGAGGAGGAGGAGGAAGAAGAGGAGTATGCAGCCCGGTTGTACATATCTGTAACACATGGTAAAGGGACTTTTAGGGGTTATTTCATTTTTTTTAACCCTAACTTTAGTTGAAGGACTGGTAATGTCCATAATTCCCATTTTATTTCAGCAGAGGTGTGATAAGTACCAACTGTGTTTAGAGGTTGTCAGTTTTAACCACATTACATCAAAAATGTATTGGATGAGAAAATCGCATACTTAAGATGAGGTCATGTTGTCCTCAAGCCTGCTTTACTGTTTTGACATGTAATACTGTGATTTAGGTTGAAATCAGTTTGATTATTTGAGCCACGGATAAAAACACTCCCAGAACTCTGTATGAAGACCCCTCTATGGCATATAAAATTAAAGCCCATCCAAATTCTGGATGGGCTTTTCAGGGTCTCGGTGAGGTCTGAGAAGGTGTATTAATGAAGCAGTGGAGCCCCATTAGCATAGCATCTTTACCAATAACAGTGGCATTCACATCAAACAACTCAATCTGCTGACAAAAGACCCTTCTGAACATGGGATCACAGAATCAAAAGATCATAGCCTATATCTTGGCTGCTTTCACCTGAGCAATGTGCAGATGTTGTGTTTTAGGCCTGCCCTGTATACCTGACTGAGCTCTATGTGGTGATGACCATGCCGGCTGTCTTATGCATCAAATGATTAACATACAAGCAAAGCTTTTGTGCACCATTATCAACACTTTATTGTTTGCACCAATAGACTGGGCTGCTGCCGTTGTTGTTGCTTTGTTTTGTGTCACTATGTTACAATCATTCCCCAATCCTGTTTTAACCCATACACCTTCCGAAGTGGATCATAGATGTAAGGGGGTGAGTCAGTTACCACTACTAGTACTTTTAGCGGTACTTAAAAAATATAAATATTAAAAAGGTATATGAAAACATGCATTGTTCAGACAAGTTATTCTCTTCTTCATCAGAAACTTCTCAATGAAGTAGGAGAAGATTCTAGCACAAACTGAAGCAGATCTCAGTGAACCAGAATGAAGTTCTGGTGGTTAAGGCTCTATTCCATTTTCTTCAAAAATCAGAACTGACATTTAACCCAACCTAACCATGTTCTAGTTGCATGTACGAAAACAAGTGACATTTTCTTATTAAAGTACTCCATGACTATGCTAAGTACTAGTATCATAACAAGCTAATAACAATCTCTGGGTTCTGTACTATAAAATACTGGAGCAACATGTTTACTCAAAGTTGTGCAGTATTGTGTGAATAATCTTCAAAAGTGCAAAAAATGGTTCAAGAACCACTGTTCTAGTGCTAATAGGCTGTGTAGCTCATGGCGAGCTTAGCACAATCTGGGAATGGTTCCATTCAGTATACTGGATTTCAGTTCTGCTCAGGATCTGTTTTTTTTATGTGATAAGTACCAGATGCTGAACTGTATTGGCTGGTCAGTAAGCATGGATTGGTCCTCTTACACTAAAGATTTGGATAGGAAACACACTTTGATAGCCTGAAAAACTATGAGTGCCATAATTACTCAGATACCATTAGGACAATGGGCATCAAAGGGAGAAAAAAAAAAAAAAAAGACAGCCAGATGGAGTGATGGGAGTAGAGAGACAGACAGACGTCTGCTCATATATACATTGCCATCTAAACACAATCAGAAACAGCTCTCAAGTTGGGTCCTGAAATGCCTTAGAGGATGTGCACATACATATGTTTGTGGATATGTGTGTGGTCCTCTTTTCCCAAAGTAGTCCCAGCTTGACCTAACCAAGCAATGTTCAGCCAAGCTTCTAAAATATCCCTCTCTATCTAGACCTGCTTTTTCCCCCTTTTATTTGTCTGTATTACTGCGTACCCCTTCTTATACTTGTTTTTCTTTGCACCACTGATTTTGTGGAAAATCAAGCAACGCAAAAGAAAGACCTTTGGCTTATATTTTCTTGCACACAAAGACGAAAAGAGAGAGAGAATGGGAGGAACTGTGAATGTGGAAACATACAGGAGAACCCAGTGGTATTCATACTATTGTTTACTTGAGTGACCATGTAGCAGAAAAGCTTTGCACAATACAAGTTGCCAAGTTCCTTATGTTTAATTTGAATGGTTTTCAAGAAAAAAAGAAGTGAATTCAGTAGTTAAAAATGAAAGAGTGTATGAAACGTTTCATATACGAAAGCTATTTCTACAGTCATTCACAGGCCAGCAGCATTTAAGTTTGATTTCAGCTGTGAGATCTGGTGTTTAAAAGTAGATATTTGTTTCATTTTTACCCAGTATGTTGGAGGACACAGCAATAACTGCAGCATCAGAGTTAAGCTTCCCTTCTGCACCATTTTGGAGTGCCCATCAATTCAATTTCATTTTACTTCAGCTTGTTCAGATTGGAGCAATGCACAACATTAGCTATGTCAGGACACTATGCTGTAAAACCAAACTAATTAACTTTAAGTAAACCTGAAACAGTTCAGTTCAATCCAATGAATTCAATTCAGTCCAGTTTAGTCTTGTTTCATTCTAACTGCCAGCGCGATATAATTCAAATACAATCCACTCCATTAAAGTCCAAATATTATTGGATGTCCCAGGAAAGCTGTAACCACCTTAGTGGATGGTGTCCTGCATACCAGGTCTGGTGGTAATAAATGTAACTAATAGGAACCCTGATTGGTGAAGTTTTTTTGTTTTTCTTGTAAAGTACATCTTCTCTTTCAGTGGTTAAAGCAAGAAAAAGAGATATGAAACTTTGAAAAAAAAATTATTATAATAAGAAAATGTAAATTATTATTATTAGAGTGGAGGTGTTCTCCACATTTATGCTTATTGTGCAATTTTAGATCTTCTGCTTTGGCTGTTTTTTTATTCTTATTTTAACAGTTTCAGATAGATTATTGCAGTAATAATGATGCAGAATTTTATAGCTAAGGTAACCATATTGCAGTAATACTATAGCAGTAACTATCTGAATGTTACTGTTGATATGCTAGTCTCTGCTCTTGCAACAGTTCAACAACAAAAGTCATGTCAGTCCATTATAAAGAGATTTCAAATCTAGTTGCATAGATTCCAGTTCTGCTTATTTTAACCTGCTCTGCCCAATGCATTTCAGCGCAATCCAATTATAAATCCATCCAAAGTAGTCATGCAGACTCAGATCCAATAGATACAGTTCAGATCAAAGCCTTTTAAACAGACTCTGATGCAATAAGGTTCAGTAAATAATAAAATCTTCATAGGTTAACAAAAAGGGATGTTGTTTGATGAGGAATTGTTAGCTAACAAATCCGGATCATTTGCCTTACGTATGCAAATGAACCAAATTTGTCATACTTAGCTAATGACCTAAGAATCTTTAATTTAGCCTATACATCAACAAATATATTTTTCTAGTTTTCATCCAGAGGTGCCATATGCTGTAAGAGATATGTTGCAAATGTGGTGTGATTCCTTTCCTCTGTTACAGACAAGTTGTCTTTTTCCCGTTGATAGTGAAAAGACGACAAAAATCATCCACTGTCCAGCCTGTAGATGCCTCAATAGACGCCAAGTCAATCAGCTGAGAGCGGAAAAAGCAGCATAAAAAACACGCAAAGTTTCTTTGCCAGCGGCAGGATGACGCCAGGGTTTATTGACATCGTCTATAGTGAAAGCAGTAGACATGTCCAACCACGGCATAGAGAGAAACATGAATTACACTTAGTGCTTTTTACTTTGGGACCAAGCAGGCAATTCTCCTCAACACTTGAACTAATCAATGAGGCACTAAATGAAAGGCAGGAAGGAGAGAGGAAAAAAACCAACATATTTTCAACACCAGTTCTCATCAATTATGATTCAGGGAACGAGGGAGGAAAAGATTCTGAAATGAACCATTTTTGTTTTCCACATCCAGAGCTGAAGAGCAAAAACTAGAAGAGGAGGGATGGGTCAAACTGTAAAAAATATGTTGAAGACGAGACAAGAATAAACGGAGAGGTAGGATAGGACTCAATCATTGATCAGGCTAATGAATGTCAGGCTAGTCATCAGGATTCGACTCCCATAAACACACACGCAAACACACACAGAGGACACGAGCAGAAGCACGCAGTTCACGTCTGAGGCTGATTGCAGAATGGAGTCACTTAAGTAAATCAAAATGTTGTGGCAGGCTCCATACAAAGAGTCTGGGAGACACATAGAGAGCCAGACAAAGAGAGAGATACGGTGGAAGGGTAAGGGGTGAAGACAAAGAGAGTGTGCGTGTGTGTGTGCACGCACGTGTGTGTGTGTGTGTAACAGCTAATGCATTGTGTTACAAGAGACAGATTGAGAAACATAGCTAAATACTATGCAGTAGGTAGATTGTGTTTTATGTTCTTTGCCTTGCAAATATAACCATCATTGTTCCTCTTTCGCATTGCATTACACAATGCAGCTGAACCGATGAGATTTAGACTGCTTATAATACGTCTTTAATTAGTGCTGAGGTCAAATTTAAACCAAAAATCTCCTAAACTTAATGAAAAAGGAAATTAATTAACTGGTAAATGGTATGGTCACACATACAGTTTCTGTTAAGTTAAAAATAAATACAGTGCAGCTATAATTCTGCTTTTACTTGCTGGTTTGTTTACTACCACTATTCCACAGGCCATGAATAACATGAATAGCCAAGAAGTGTCAAATTATATTTAATTCAATTCAGCGCAAATTCTCAACATGTCGTCTGAAGGCACTTTACAAAGTCAATTTAATCAAATCAGATTCAAATCCTTAATTGAACCGTAATAAGTTCCTGAATTTGTAGCCGATACCTATTTTATTCTCTGTCATTTCTTGCAATTCTTGAGCCATCTGGAATTTGTGGCAAACATTTAGAGTGTTGGTGCCGAATCCAAAACGTCTCAGTTAATTCTTAAATTCCTATTTCATTGTGAAGTTTGACCACTCAGGACCATTATACCCCCTAAAACTGCCTGAATCTCTCTTCTGCCCTCAGAAAAAAATAAGAAAAAATAAGAAATAAAGGAAAAAATGTATTAGAAAAAAGTACAAAACCAAAATATAAAAAAAATGTAAGAAAAACAGAAATGAACTGTTTTTAAATTTAGTTTCTTATTACATTTTATGTCCAAAAACAAGCACTTTTTATTGGCAAAAGACAATAACTTCATTCAAAAATGTTTAATTCTAAATATCCCTGAGAGTCATCAATTTTTTATAATATCTTAATGGAAAATCCTCAAAATTGTCAAGAATAATAACAAATTCAGATTTAATCATACCTGATTTTTAGATGCATTCGGTATATTGTTAACTGATACCTAACTTTCGTGCAAGGGAATATGAATTACAGACTCTTGTAATTCATACTGAATTCTGGACAATATTTGTATGAATCCAGCCAAACTATTCATCTTTGGTACCTGTGGCCTGACTGAATTTTAGGGCATCACAAACTGGAGCAGAAAATATGCAAAATTCCAGGAATCCTCATGAATTCTACAATTTAGCAACTCTTGGTGATTCATATTATTCGTGGTCTTTGTGGTCACTGGCATAGGTGTTTTGTTTTGTTGTATTTCCATTATGTTGTCTATCAAATACACTGCATGGCGATGGAAACAGGATTTAAGATTTGTTTCCAAATTCTGCTCATAGTCTACAGTAAGGAAATGACTCCAGTAAATATGATCCACCTGGTGGAGGTCACTAAGAGTTTGACCTCCACCAGGTCAAACTAGATGGAAACATTGTGTATTGAAGTTTTCAAAAAATGATATCAGATTCAATTACACTGTATGGTTGATTTGAACATTTCTATGGCAAGTATTCTCCATATTTATTTCAAATGCTCAATTATAGAGAAAACAAAAAGCTAATGACATACAGGGGTTGGACAATGAAACTGAAACACCTGGTTTTAGACCACAATAATTTATTAGTATGGTGCAGGGCCTCCTTTTGCGGCCAATACAGCATCAATTTGTCTTGGGAATGACATATACAAGTCCTGCAGTGGTCAGAGGGATTTTAAGCCATTCTTTTTGCAGGTCACTACCAGGTCACTACGTGATACTGGTGGAGGAAAACGTTTCCTGACTCGCTCTTCCAAAACACCCCAAAGTGGCTCAATAATATTTAGATCTGGTGACTGTGCAGGCCATGGGAGATGTTCAACTTCACTTTCATGTTCATCAAACCAATCTTTCACCAGTCTTGCTGTGTGTATTGGTGCATTGTCATCCTGATACACGGCACCGCCTTTGGGCTACAATGTTTGAACCATTGGATGCACATGGTCCTCAAGAATGGTTCGGTAGTCCTTGGCAGTGACACGCCCATCTAGCACAAGTATTGGGCCAAGGGAATGCCATGATATGGCAGCCCAAACCATCACTGATCCACCCCCATGCTTCATTCTGGGCATGCAACTGTCTGGGTGGTACGCTTCTTTGGGGCTTCTCTACACCGTAACTCTCCCGGATGTGGGGAAAACAGTAAAGGTGGACTCATCAGAGAACAATACATGTTTCACATTGTCCACAGCCCAAGATTTGCGCTCCTTGCATCATTGAAACTGACGTTTGGCATTGGCATGAGTGACCAAAGGTTTGGCTATAGCAGCCTGGCCGTGTATATTGACCCTGTGGAACTCCCCACGGACAGTTCTGGTGGAAACAGGAGAGTTGAGGTGCACATTTAATTCTGCTGTGATTTGAAGACTGGCTACCAGGCTGGTCCAATTTAGCCATGAAACCTCCCACACTAAAATGACAGGTGTTTCAGTTTCATTGTCCAACCCCTGTACATGAACTGAAGGTTTGCAAGTAGGGAGAGATGAAATGTCATGTTGGTATGAGATTTGGGTGTTATTGGTGAATGTGCTAATTAATCCAGAGCCTAAAAATTAATTTACAAATGATAATATTTAGAAAACAAACGATTGCACAGTGTCTTGGTTCATCTGACCCTTTGGTTACTCTGCTAGGTAAAAAAAATATCCTCCCACACATCTCCCAAGTCAAATAAACAAAATGATAGGCTTTCATACTGTGAAATAAAACACAAAATGAAGCCAGATACATTCGTTGGCCCCCTTTGCTCTCAGTAATCTAAGAACTGGTTGCAGAACCTTTGGCAACAATGAAAGCCTCTTAAAGATTTCTTGCAGCCATAACTGCCTGCACTTTGGCAACATGTGTCATCTGTTACTCACTTAAGCCAATTTGATTCTGAAAGTCCTGGCAGGGCAGGAAAGGAAACATGAGTAAGACATTGCGTCAAAAAAGAAATCCTTGTTGCTGAAAAGACAAAAAGAAATAAACAGAAAACACAGTGAGACCTGGAGGCTGAACAGAGCACAACCTTCCCTATAAATGGCCTGGCTAGTTTGAACGAACTTAAGAACTGGTCGAGTGAAAAAGAGGGTACAGAGAGCTGACTTGGCAGGAGAAAATGAAGTTGAGAATGATAGTAAGAGAGTCAGAGAGGGGAGGGAGAGCAGATGAGGGTCAGTGTGCTGGTTCCACAATAAGCAAATAGAAATGGCAGACTAATGAGAGCTTGTGAAACGACTGCAGGTACTAGAACTAAAGAGGTGAGTGGAGCAGAAGGAAGAAAACAAGAAGAGGTCAGCTGAAGAGGCTAGGTGGAGCAGATAGAAGGGCGTGAAGACATATGAGGATATCATCAATTACACACAAACTGAGGTCTAAAGCTTTATCTGTCCTTGTTTTCTTTGATACAGTCATTGTGCTATTATTATTACAGTGTCCTCCGAACTTTATTTCTATTTTTACACAACTGTTTGTATAAGCACTATAGATTGGTTACAGAAGCACCATGCAAAACATCTTCAAACAGAGCCAACCATTTTGTGTTCTTGATTCTCTTTTGATTGAAATCCAGCTTCTTTTTAAGAAAATTGGGTCTTTTAAGCCATTTCACATTGACCTTTGTTAATCAGTCAACAGAAAATACACAGAAAACAAAGACTGGAGCATTCTGTTCTTTGTTTATATAGACATTAGAATAATGGGGGCATGTGCGATTCTTCTTTATCCACTAGACTGAATCTAGGTAAACTGTTGGACACTTCAGGAGGTTTTCGAACAGCACAAGACTTTCATTTCCAACAGCTTCATTCAGCTGAAAGGTAAAAACTTTAGAGGGTGTTAATATTACAGTTATCCACCCAGTTATGGTGCTTGTTAGTCCCGATTCTGTTGCCAAGCAGGACCCAGCAGAGGTTCTATTTGTTCGGACCAATGAGACTGTATCCTTGTTAATCTGGTGTGTTTAGTATTCATCTATCTGAGTTATTAAATGTTCATGCAGATTATTCTTGATTGGGACACTGAATATGTGCTGTTACCCTGTTGCTAAGGAACCATTGGTTAATTGTGTAGATGTTTTGTTTTTTCCATTTAATTGATAAAATTGCCTGTTTCTAAAGAACACGGAGGGTTTAAAAAGAAATTGATTTGAGTAATTAAATGAGTCACTTTGAGTCAGCTAATGATCTTAAAAATGAGTTAAAATTTAACTGATGGATTGAAGTGTTTTTAGCTGTTAAACCTGGATCATTTCTACTCGGTATTGATTAAAATAAAATATATGCAAACTGTTCCATCAGTTTTATTGGTTTAATTCCCACAGAATGTTTTATACCAGTATGTTTCCTACAGTAATTAAAAAATGAATCATTCAGCATATATATTATTCTTCAGACCTTTTTTATCCCTGAAAAAATCTTCACACTCTCTCATCACCCTGCACTCAGAACCAGAACCTAAAAAGTTGTTTTTTGCTTCTTGGTAACACTGCTAACCAGCTATCCTCGTCACCTTTGTACAGGGAAAATGTAAGGAGACGCATATAGTGTGATGGTAATCCAGATTTTCTCCTTTTTATAAATGCAGGCTTCATGCTTTATTAGACATGGATGTTGTTAGGCTGACAAAGAAAAGGCCAATTTTCTTTGCTTTAAACAGACTTTGCTCAGGATAGAGCGGCTAGATGTCACCTGGAACTGTAAAGCTAGAAAAATTATGATGCGGAATATTTTTTAAGATTACTTTGAGAACGTTTTAATCATAACTTGCTCTCGTTGTTTTAATTCTGCTTGTTTGGGAATGATCAGGTGCAGTTATTCTTGTTTGGGATAATTTCTAACTTTACTTTTATTTCTGTTCCTGCAACCTTCCTACATGATTTTGTTCTTTTGGCTCTTCAGTTTTTTCAAGTAACAATAACAACTTAAATTAAACTGTTTTAGTTCAGAATTGTTATAAAAGATTTGCTGAATCTGCCTATGTTCTTCACTATGCACCCACTCTACCTAGAATGTGACGAATATCCTAACTAAAGCCACATGGCCAGTTAAATGTTTCAAAAACACCCACCGTCATACTTTGAGTTTCTTTTTGCAGAAATATTTATTCAGTGGGAGCAAACCAGACCAAATACAATTGCTAAGGAGTCAAAAAATCTCCACAAGTTTGAGAAGGATAGAGGTGATTTATGGAAAGATATCTTTGGGTTAATGGCACTACAGACACTCTGCAGAAGTACTTGTGACTAAGAGGATTACTCCTGTTAATGCTACCATTAAAATAATCTTGGAGCTCTTATTGTCAATGACAGCCAACCTGTTGTTGTAGACACAATGAGACATGCAGCTTTCACCCTCTCAGATGCTCTTCTTTCCTTTCCTTACTGCATCCCATTATGTTTGTATTTCATGCTTCCTTTTTCCTTTTCTACTTTTACTTTGGCCTAATACCTCCATGTCTGTCATTTTTGTTTCTTTCTCATGGTTGTTGCCAGGCTTTCTCTATGTATTTCTTTTGCTGAAAGGGCTGTGTTTATTGTCTGATGCAGCAATAATATGTTTTAAAAACATTTAGGAGAGAAGTTTTGTAGAGGAGTTTCTGCAGGTTCAAGAACCCCTCATGACAACTATTAAATCGAGGCACGTGACGTCGCCCGGTACCACGGAGCCGGGGTCCCACCCTAGAGCCAGGCCTGGGGTTGGGACTCGTTGGAGAGCGCCTGGTGGCTGGGTTGCTCCTTGCGGGACCCGTTCGGGCCAAGCCCGAACTAGAGATGCGAGGCCATGCCCCAGTGGGCCCACCATCTACAGAGGGAACCGTGAGGGACCGCTGCTAAGAGGATTGGGCGGCGGACGAAGGTGGAGACCTCGGCGGCCCGATCCCCGGATGCTTGGGCTGGCTCTAGGGACGTGGAATGTGACCTCGCTGGGGGGGAAGGACCCTAAGCTTGTGCGGAAGGTCGAAAGATATCGACTAGAAATAGTCGGGCTCACCTCTACGCACAGCATGGGCTCTGGAACCCATCTCCTTGAGAGGGGCTGGACTCTCTTCTACTTTGGAGTGGCCCACGCGGAGAGGCAGCGGCCTGGGGTGGGTTTGCTTGTTGCCCCCCAGCTCAGCCGTCTCGTGTTGGGGTTTACCCCGGTGGATGAGAGGGTCGCATCTCTGTGCCTTCGGGTTGGGAACAGGTCTCTGACTGTCGTTTTGGCCTACGGGCCGAGCGGTAGTGCGGAGTATCCGGCCTTCTTGCGTCCCTGTCAGGGGTGCTGGATAGTGCCCCTCCCGGGGACTCCATTATTCTGCTGGGGGACTTCAACGCCCACGTGGGAAACGACAGTGACACCTGGAGAGGCGTGATCGGGAGGAATGGCCTCCCCGATCTGAATCCAAGTGGTGTTCTGTTACTGGACTTCTGTGCTAGTCACAGAGTCTCCATAATGAACACCATGTTCAAGAATAAGGGTGTCCATCAGAGCAATTGGCACCAGGACACCCTGGGCAGGAGGTCAATGATCGACTTTGTTGTTATATCATCAGACCCTCATAGAGGTGCTGAGCTGTCCACTGATCACCACCTGGTGGTGAATTGGATCCGCTGGAGGAGGAGAAAGCCGGACAGACTTGGCAGGCCCAAGCGCATAGTGAGGGTCTGCTGGGAACGTCTGGCGGAGCACTTCGCCAGGAATGTATTCAACTCCCACCTCCGGGAGAGCTTTGACCAGATTCCGCGGGATGTTGGAGACATAGAGTCCGAGTGAACCATATTCTCCGCGTCTATTGTCGATGCTGCTGCCCATAGCTGCGGCCGTAAGGTCTGCGGTGCCTATCGCGGCGGCAATCCCCGAACCCGGTGGTGGACACCGGCAGTAAGGGATGCTGTCAAGCTGAAGAAGGAGTCCTATCGGCTGTGGTCCGCTTGTGGGACTCCTAAGGCGGCTGACGGGTACCGTGAGGCCAATCGTGCCGTGGCCTGGGCGGTGGCAGAGGCAAAACCTCGGGCCTGGGAGAAGTTTGGTGAGGCCATGGAGAAGGACTACCGGTTGGCCTCGAAGCGATTCTGGCAAACCGTCCGCCGCCTGAGGAGAGGGAAGCAGTGCTTCGCCAACACTGTTTACAGTGGGGGTGGGAGGCTGCTGACCTCAACTGGGCACATTATCGGGTGGTGGAAGGAGTACTTCGGGGATCTCCTCAATCCTGCCATCACGCATTCCCTGGTGGTAATAGAGGCTGGAGACTCGGGGTTGGACTCTTTCATCACCCAGCCTGAAGACACCAAGGTGGTTAAAAAGCTCCGCGGTGGCAGGGCTTCGGGGGTGGATGAGATCCGCCATGAGTACCTCAAGTCTCTGGATGTTGTGGGGCTGTCATGGTTGACACGCCTCTTCAACATTGCGTGGCGGTCGGGGACAGTGCCTCTGGACTGGCAGACTGGGGTGGTGGTCCCCCTTCATAAGAAGGGTGACCGGAGGGTGTGTTCCAACTACAGGGGGATCACACTCCTCAGCCTCCCTGATAAGGCCTATGCCAGGGTATTGGAAAGGAGAGTCCAGCCGATAGTCGAACCGCAGCTTCAGGAAAAGCAGTATGGCTTTCGTCCCGGCCGTGGAACACTGGACCAGCTCTATACCCTCTACAGGGTACTCGAGGGTTCATGGGAGTTTTGCATGTGTCTACATGTGTTTTGTGGACCTGGAGAAAGCATTTGACTGTGTCCATCGTGAAGCCCTGTGAGGGGTGCTCCAGAAGTATGGAGTCGGGGGCCCTTTATTAGGGTCCATCCGGTCTCTGTACAAGCGGAGCAGGACTTTGGTTCGCATTGCCGGCACCAAGTCGGACCTGTTCCCAGTGCATGTTGGACTCCGGCAGGGCTGCCCTTTGTCACCTGTCCTGTTCATAACTTTTATGGACAGGATTTCTAGGCGCAGCCAAGGGCCGGAGGGGGTCTGGTTTGGGGACCAGAGGATTTCGTCTCTTCTTTTTGCAGATTACGTGGTCCTGCTGGCCCCCTCTAGCCAAGACCTACAGCATGCGCTGGGGCAGTTTGAAGCCGATCGTGAAGCGGCTGTGATGAGGATCAGCTCCTCCAAGTCCAAGGCCATGGTTCTCGACCGGAAAAGGGTGGTTTGTCCTCTTCGGGTTGGAGGGGAGTTCCTGCCTCAAGTGGAGGAGTTTTAGTATCTCTGGGTCTTGTTCACGAGTGAGGGAAGAATGGAGCAGGAGATCGACAGACAGATCGGTGCGGCTGCCGCAGTAATGGGGGCGCTGTTCCGGTCTGTTGTGGTGAAGAGAGAGCTAAGCTGAAAAGTGAAGCTCTCGATTTACTGGTCGGTCTACGTTCCTACCCTCACCTATGGCCATGAACTTTGGGTTATGACCGAAAGAACGAGATCCCGGATACAAGCGGCTGAAATGAGCTTCCTCCGTTGGGTGGCTGGGCACTCCCTTAGAGATAGGGTGAGGAGCTCGGCCATCCGGGAGGGGCTTGAAGTAGAGCCACTGCTCCTCCACATCAAGAGGAGCCAGTTGAGGTGGCTCGGGCATCTATACCGGATGCCTTCCTTGGGAGGTGTTCCAGGTACGTCCCACCGGGAGGAGGTCCAGGGGAAAGCCCATGACATGCTGGAGGGACTATGTCTCTCGGCTGGCCTGGGTATGCCTTGGGCTCCCCCCGGAGGAGCTGGAGGAGGTGTCTGGGGAGAGGGACGTCAGGGTGTCTCTGCTGAGTCTGCTGCCCCCGCGACCCGGTCCCAGATAAGCGGAAGACGACGAGTACGAGTAAAAGTTTCTGCAGAAAAAGAAAAGAAGAACCTAGCATACTAAAACCTTCATTCCAGTACCATAAAAAAGCTACAACCACAAACTTTAATGTAAAGTATAGTTTATGATTGTGAAGTAGTATGCTGATAAAAAGGTTGAAAATGTTCAATGTTACAGCGTTTTATACAAATAAAATTGGGTGTAGTCTACATGCTTCCACCACCATGTTTCACTGTTGGACTCTATTCATTTTCTGTCACTTATAGTTTTTCCCATCTAGGCCAGAAAGTTCTATTTTGGTCTCATCTGATGCAATAGCCTTGTTTCACATGTCAGTGGAAGAACGTTCTCCTACGTGGCTGGTGGCAAACTGCAAACAGGATCTCTCATGATTTTCTTTTAATAATGGCTTCCTTCTTGCCACCCTCCCATTAAGGCCAGATTGATAGTGTGCCTGATTAATAGTTGTCCTTTTGACAGATTCCCTTACCTGAACTGTGGATCTAAGCAGCTCCACTAAAGACACCGTTGGCTTCTTGACTGCTTGTCTGATTAATGCTCTTCTTGCCCCACCTGTTAGTTTAGGTGTATGACCATATTTAGGTAGGTTTGCAGTTGTGCTGCCATCTTTCCATTTTCAAATTAACAAAGCTTTAGGACATATGGATATTGTTTTATAACCTAACTCTGCTATAATCTTCCCTACAACTTTAACCCCAACCCATCTGCTGTGTTCCTTGTTCTTCATGATGCTGTTTGTTCACTAATGTTCTCTAAAGACCTGAGGCCAGAAACCAAACTTCACAGCTGAGAATCATGTATCCTTCTACTTCCTCTTCAGCTTCCAGTTATGTCCTGCCTTATGTTGGTCTATCAGGTAAACTCCTGATACAATTCATTGACGTTTGTGAAAAGGTTTAATCAGTATGAATACTTTTCAAAGTTACTGTACAGACCTTAAGTTTAGGCTATTACTTTTGAGCCTCAGATCCTTAACAATCCTTACAATACACGTTAGTAATCTTTTTTGTTTTTTATTAAATTGTATTTATTTGTTTCTTGTATCTAAGCCTTGTGGTCTGAACAATTTGAAGAAAAATCACTGCAGTTGGTGAGCCACACAACACTTTCTAGAGTTGCCTAATTAATTATGAGCCAAAGGCAAGGCAAGCAATGGGGTATGTGTTTTTTATTTATTTCCTACATTAAAAATGAAAAATTGACTTTTCCCCACCTAGATAAGTGGTAGAGAGGATTGTTATTGCTGTGCCAACCATAGCAGTATGATGCAGAGCAGGGAAGAGCAGCATACATCTTCAGGTTGGATTCAGGTTTGGCACTAGTTGTTTGGGAGAACATAGGACAAAAGGTTACATTTTAGGTCACAGCATGAATACGGCATGTATCTGTCAGACTGTTAGAGAATATCCCTGGCATTATGACAAGAAGCGTGCTGCAAAAGTCAATATTAGTCATGAATACTAAATTCGAGACCTGTACTCTGTCATCTTTAGGTAAACAATTCTATATATGTAATTATGTCTCTTCTTTATTTTTCTGACTATGCTTTATTTATTATGTGACCCTATTAAATGACCATAACTCATATGAAACAAGCTAATTTATTCAATTTGTTTGTGCTGAGGTATCATAAGGGCTAAGTCCCACCCATCCATCCTCATCTATTCCCGCTTATCCTTGCACTGTTGTGGGGGGTGGGTGAAAAGTGGACTACCCCCTGGACAGGTTGCTAGTACATCACAGGGAGTTTGTTTAGGTGTACCCTTGGTGGGAGAGGTTGTAGGTTCCTGGATGTCACAGAAAACTGTGATTAATTGCAGTTTGGCTGGGTTTGGATGTGTTAAAAAGCTGTTTCTGAATCTTTACCTGAAATGGAGAAGCAGCTCAGAAAGGCTCTGCTAATTTTTGTTATGATTCTGGCACGTCTGCTCTACCCTGTCTCCCTGGCTGCAATCAGCAGATTAGATGCACCTAGTGGCTGCTGCAGTGTAGTGCAATCTGTGGAATGCCAAGCACCTGTGTCTTCCTGATATATACTGACTCTGACAAGCAGACGGTGCCAGATTTTTGAAAGCCATTGTGTGAGTAGATATCCAGCGTTCCTTCCTGTCTGATCATTGTTCTTGACCTTGCCTTGCCTTTTGGATTTTTCCTGCTCCCTGTCGGACTATTTGGATTTTGGTTGTCGACCTTGTTTCCTGCATCTGGTTTATGCCTCTGCCTGCCCCTTGCCTGATGCCTCTTGTTCCGATCGTTGACCCTGTTTCTGTCCTTGGATTATTGAGCCAGCCTAGCCCTAGGATTATTCAGCCTGGAGTCACTTCTTACCTGTGCTGTGGAGATCACCGCCTGCCACCCACTGAGGTTTCCCCTCTGGGTTTCAAGTTCTACTCAAGACAAAAGCAGGTTAGGTGCTTTTCTGATCCCTGCAAAATCTGGAGAGACTACAAGTCACTAATCCCTCTTTCTGCCTCAGTGATTCCTGGAAGCTGTGAGTAGTGTTACCTGAGTGACGTTTTCCTGTGGCTGAATAAACCTTTTAAACTTTCAGTACTGTGTCTGGCTGAATCTTGGGTCCGCCTTTTTCTGATTCATAGCAATTTTGTGATTCTTACAACAGTTTGTAATGAGGTGTACTCTATGAGGGCTTCATAGTGCCTGTTTGGCACAAAGAACATGCAGTGGACATTCTGTCAACTGATCACTCATAGCAGACTGACCTAAGCAGGAAGAGGGCATATGTTACATTGTATTAATATATTATATAGTATAAAATGTGCTTAAAAGGTTCTCTGGTTAAAAAGTTACCTGCCCTAGTTTGGGTTTGGAAGTACAGGGGTTGGACAATGAAACTGAAACGCCTGGTTTTAGACCACAATAATTTATTAGTATGGTGTAGGGCCTCCAACACAGCGTCAGTTTGTCTTGGGAATGACATATACAAGTCCTGCACAGTGGTCAGAGGGATTTTAAGCCATTCTTCTTGCAGGATAGTGGCCAGGTCACTGCGTGATACTGGTGGAGGAAAACGTTTCCTGACTCGCTCCTCCAGAACACCCTAAAGTGGCTCATAAATATTTAGATCTGGTGACTGTGCAGGCCATGGGAGATGTTCAACTTCACTTTCATGTTCATCAAACCAATCTTTCACCAGTCTTGCTGTGTGTATTGGTGCATTGTCATCCTGATACACGGCACCGCCTTCAGGATACAATGTTTGAACCATTGGATGCACATGGTCCTCAAGAATGGTTCGGTAGTCCTTGGCAGTGACGCGCCCATCTAGCACAAGTATTGGGCCAAGGGAATGCCATGATATGGCAGCCCAAACCATCACTGATCCACCCCCATGCTTCACTCTGGGCATGCAACAGTCTGGGTGGTACGCTTCTTTGGGGCTTCTCCACACCGTAACTCTCCTGGATGTGGGGAAAACAGTAAAGGTGGACTCATCAGAGAACAATACATGTTTCACATTGTCCACAGCCCAAGATTTGCGCTCCTTGCACCATTGAAACCAACGATTGGCATGAGTGACCAAAGGTTTGGCTATAGCAGCCCGGCTGTGTATATTGACCCTGTGGAGCTCCTGACGGACAGTTCTGGTGGAAACAGGAGAGTTGAGGTGCACATTTAATTCTGCTGTGATTTGGGCGGCCGTGGTTTTATGTTTTTTGGATACAATCCGGGTTAGCACCCGAACATCCCTTTCAGACAGCTTCCTCTTGCGTCAACAGTTAATCCTGTTGGATGTGGTTCATCCTTCTTGGTGGTATGCTGACATTACCCTGGATACCGTGGCTCTTGATACATCACAAAGACTTGCTGTCTTGGTCACAGATGCACCAGCAAGACGTGCACCAACAATTTGTCCTCTTTTGAACTCTGGTATGTCATCCATAATGTTGTGTGCATTTAAATATTTTGAGCAAAACTGTGCTCTTACCCTGCTAATTGAACCTTCACACAATGACAGGTGTTTCAGTTTCATTGTCCATCGCCTGTATTTTAGTATTAAGATCAACAAGAACTGACTAGACCCTTTAAACGTCAGTGATAAAGAATAGGCTTATGATGTGCTTCAGTGATGCTCCTAAAGGTTCACAAGCACCATACTGCAATTATTGAGTGCCCAGGCGTTGTGTACATGATGTTTTTGTGGAGCTGCAGGTCTGACATACAGATCAGACTGATTGATTCAGTCAGGTACCATATGGGTCTACCAGGTCTCTCTGAGTAATACAGGTCCTTCTCAAAATATTAGCATATTGTGATAAAGTTCATTATTTTCCATAATGTCATGATGAAAATTTAACATTCATATATTTTAGATTCATTGCACACTAACTGAAATATTTCAGGTCTATTATTGTCTTAATACGGATGATTTTGGCATACAGCTCATGAAAACCCAAAATTCCTATCTCACAAAATTAGCATATCATTAAAAGGGTCTCTAAACGAGCTATGAACCTAATCATCTGAATCAACGAGTTAACTCTAAACACCTGCAAAAGATTCCTGAGGCCTTTAAAACTCCCAGCCTGGTTCATCACTCAAAACCCCAATCATGGGTAAGACTGCCGACCTGACTGCTGTCCAGAAGGCCACTATTGACACCCTCAAGCAAGAGGGTAAGACACAGAAAGAAATTTCTGAACGAATAGGCTGTTCCCAGAGTGCTGTATCAAGGCACCTCAGTGGGAAGTCTGTGGGAAGGAAAAGGTGTGGCAGAAAACGCTGCACAACGAGAAGAGGTGACCGGACCCTGAGGAAGATTGTGGAGAAGGGCCGATTCCAGACCTTGGGGAGCCTGCGGAAGCAGTGGACTGAGTCTGGAGTAGAAACATCCAGAGCCACCGTGCACAGGCGTGTGCAGGAAATGGGCTACAGGTGCCGCATTCCCCAGGTCAAGCCACTTTTGAACCAGAAACAGCGGCAGAAGCGCCTGACCTGGGCTACAGAGAAGCAGCACTGGACTGTTGCTCAGTGGTCCAAAGTACTTTTTTTGGATGAAAGCAAATTCCGCATGTCATTCGGAAATCAAGGTGCCAGAGTCTGGAGGAAGACTGGGGAGAAGGAAATGTCAAAATGCCAGAAGTCCAGTGTCAAGTACCCACAGTCAGTGATGGTCTGGGGTGCCGTGTCAGCTGCTGGTGTTGGTCCACTGTATTTTATCAAGGGCAGGGTCAATGCAGCTAGCTATCAGGAGATTTTGGAGCACTTCATGCTTCCACCTGCTGAAAAGCTTTATGGAGATGAAGATTTCATTTTTCGGCACGACCTGGCACCTGCTCACAGTGCCAAAACCACTGGTAAATGGTTTACTGACCATGGTATCACTGTGCTCAATTGGCCTGCCAATTCTCCTGACCTGAACCCCATAGAGAATCTGTGGGATATTGTGAAGAGAACGTTGAGAGACTCAAGACCCAACACTCTGGATGAGCTAAAGGCCGCTATCGAAGCATCCTGGGCCTCCATAAGACCTCAGCAGTGCCACAGGCTGATTGCCTCCATGCCACGCCGCATTGAAGCAGTCATTTCTGCAAAAGGATTCCCGACCAAGTATTGAGTGCATAACTGTACATGATTATTTGAAGGTTGACGTTTTTTGTATCAAAAACACTTTTCTTTTATTGGTCGGATGAAATATGCTAATTTTGTGAGATAGGAATTTTGGGTTTTCATGAGCTGTATGCCAAAATCATCTGTATTAAGACAATAAAAGACCTGAAATATTTCAGTTAGTGTGCAATGAATCTAAAATATATGAATGTTAAATTTTCATCATGACATTATGGAAAATAATGAACTTTATCACAATATGCTAATATTTTGAGAAGGACCTGTATAATAACAAAAGCTTAGGGGATGGAACGGTCTTTTTTCCAAGAAAACCTGAATACGGCTGGTGCACACATGGCCATACATGCACGTTAGAGTCACAGAATGTCATTAGGTTGAAATAATAATCATGGTTGGACAGAGAGCCAAAGTCATGACTTCATGTCCAGGCTGCAGCATCAGAAGCACCAGTTTCACTAATTGTTTCCATTCCATGTTCTTATTTACATCACCACTGCAAGGTTTAAGCTGCATTTTGAAAAGTCATCAAACCCTCTTCATGTTGCCTATTTCCAACCAGCTAACTAGCTTTGCCTCCCTCCGACCTGCTGTTATTACTGTTTCTGGACTGACTATGGGCTCTGCTGAATGGAAGCATTTTTCCCTATTATCATATATTGATTTTGAGAATGACTCCTGGAGCAAAGCCCAGAATTTCTGGCTTTTTGTTGGGTTTCCTGTGAATATGTATCTATCAATAGACTTGAATTTGGAGCCCGTTGTCAACAAGTTTATGTTTAAAAGAGGCATAATGTTTTCATTATTTCTGATGTATTCAGTATTGGGATTGCAAAACAATGTTTTGATGGCAAAGATTTGTCGAAAGAGTCAGATTGTTGTTTTTCTGTAAGTTGAACAAAGTCAGGTAAAGAAGCAGTGCTTCACTTCTGTATATGTGCTACAAAACAGTGGCATGTTTAATGTGGTCTTTATTGACATAATATACTGATATGGTTCCAGGATATATATCCTACCTTCCATGTTGTTTGTGTTTACCGGTTCTCCTTTGTTGGCTTGTGAGCAGGAAGAGGCACTTTCCATCTAATCATCACAAAGACTGCCCATGACTTTGGAAAGAGGGCTGCCTTACTCCTCTCTCCTTGCTGGGAGTCCAGAGGTGGAATGAGTTTTCATGCTTCAGGAAACACGAGTCTTAACTCTTGCACTGACCTCTCTTAGTATGTCAGTGTCTCTTTTACTCTACAGAATCGGCTCTGTCCTCTTCTTTCTCTGAGCATCTCATTGCTGCCTTCCCTTTGCCTTTCTGTTGGTCTGTCCCGGTCTCTCTGTGTGTCTCTGTTCTCTAGGTTGTTCTCATTCCACTTCATCTAAATGTCACTGGCAATTGTTGGGCTTTCAGAAAGTTTTAAATTACATCCTGTGTCATCTCCTGTTCCCAATGTACCTGCTTTTCTTCTCTGTCTTATTCAATTTCCCATCAAAATGATGGGACTGTGACCTCAGCTGCAGCCTCTCTAATCAAGCAGAGTTCTGTTATTACGGTTATTATCAGTTATTCATATTTTATACAAAATTACCTTTTTTAAAAATATTGGCTACTTTAAAGGAATACTTACTTATGTATGTGTCCGTCTGTTTGGCCTCCTTCACTGATATGCGTTTTAAACTTGGACAAGGACCCCAAAGAGGGTTGTAACAAAGCCAGAAAGTGGCACATTTGTAAAAGTTCATATCACCCATATAGCAACTTGGGGTTTAGTGCCTTGCCCGGGGGGCATATTCATATATAGCAGGGGAGGAAAATCAAACCTACTATTTTGTTGCGCTACGCTGGCGCAGGGTAGAGCACACAACCCATATTCAGAGATTTCAGTCCTCGACGCAGCTTGTCGCGGGTTCGACTCCCTGCCCAAGCAACCTTTGCTGCATGTCTTTCTCCTCTCTTCACCTCTTTCCAGTCAGCTTACTGTCAAAAAAAGAGAAAAATAAAAGTCAATAGTGCAACAAAAAAACAAACTACTATTTCACCTATATTACTTGCTAAGTAAGCTGCATTACCAGCCACACCTCAGTGCTTCTGCCACAGGTGTTTCAATTGTCAATTTTTTCAGCTTACACTAGGCCATTTAAAAACTTATTTTCCTCTCATGAGGTCATCCTTTGGTTGATTTTGATGTATGCTTGGACTCACTGTGATGCTGAAAATTGTAACCCCACTTCATCTTCATCTTTCTAGCAGATGCCTGAAGGTTTTGGGTCAAAGCTGACTGTTATGTAGAAGTGTTCATATTGTCATCTACCCTGACAAAAAAAATGGTTTCATCTCGAAAAAATAGATCCCTAGAACATGATGCTGCCACTTCCATGTTTGACTGTGGTGTTGTTTTTGTGCCAAATACTGTGCATCATTTTGAATTTTAACTCATAAGTTCCAGTTTGGTTTCATTGGACCATAACACATTCTCTCATAAGGTTCTAAAAGAGTGTAGTCAGAGTGGATGTTTGCAAACAGTTTATTGCAGATTTCTACTATTTATTAATAAATGTATTACTTTTTAATTGAATTGTGCAAGGTGATTGTCACGTTAGATATGGAAAAAGTTTCAAAATAATTTATCAAAATTATTTTTTTACATAATTTTAACAGGGGTGTGTACACTTTTAAGAGCCACTGTAAGTCTGAAAGCGCTGCGGGGCAGCATTTAGCCTAGATGTTTTCATATTGTGCCTTTTTATACATTAACACATGCTAAAGACACAGATTAATTTCTTTGCAGTGTGTTAATCTTCATTTATTAACCCACATTACCTTTCTCTAATTATTCACTGCTGATTGTTGCTCTTTTTCCACTTTTGTTGTATCCTCCTTTCATCTCTTCTGGCTGAGGGTAGCTATATCTGATAATAAGTAAAAGTAGTCAAACTGAATTTTTAATACAACAAAATACATTTTAAAAGCAAATGAATTCAGTTTCAAACCATAAAATTCAGTTTCAGTTAAGTGAAATTCATTTCAAACCAATGCATTTAATTTCAAATTACACAAATACAAATTCAGTCAGAGCAATTCAAATTCAGTTTCTGATGGCACAAGTTTCTTCCCATAGTCATTCTCTTAACATTTCCTGGTAGATGACTACATTGACTGTGGACATCAAAAAACACAATGGACCAATGCCAGCAGATGACATGGCACCCCAAATCATCACTAATTGTAGAAACTTCACACTGGACTTCAACCAATTATGTGTGGATTCTGTGCTTCTCCACTCTTCCTCCAGACTCTGGAACTTTGATTTGTAAATGAAATGCAAACTTTATTTTTATCCAAAAAGAGGACTTTGGACGACTGAGCACCAGTCTAGTGTCTGGTTCAGGAGTGGCTTGACATAAGAAATGCAACATTGATGAGCTGACTGCAGCCTCAGTCATCTTGGAAATATCCCTCAAATTCTTTAATGGATTTTGTTTGACAATCCTCTCAAGGTTGCAGTTATCCCTGTTGCTGGTGCACCTTTTCTTACCAGATGTTTACCTTTCACTCAACTTTCTATAAATACTGTACTTGAATTCAGCACTCAGCTTCTAAAGCAATGGCCTTTTGTGTCTTAAGGGCAAAACAAAGTTGTGCACATGGACGTTCACTCGGACTCCAAGTGGAAGTCTGCTGGACATGTCAGGTCAAAGCTCAGTTTTTATGGCCCCGTACACGCACCGCTCTGGGGGAAAAGTCTCCACATCAAACTGTTTTATATGTGACACACTGCTTTGAGCAGCCGGTCCGAGTATGCATAGCGTCACGGCCACTCTCTGCCTCGCGCTGACAGGTGTATTCCTCTTCTTGGTCCCTAGTGGTTTAACAAAACCTTTTCTTTTGTTTTCCCAGAGCTACACGGCAAATTAGTTCTGCCTCCCTATCCGATGACGCCATGGCAGAAGTTGTGGGAAATGTAAGAATTTGTCACCAGAAATATAGGAAATTGGTATGCTTGACTACAAAGCCGCAGACAGTGCACGCGGGGTCCACGCAGAGTCCGCGCTGCTTGCAGTATGCCCGACTATGTTCTGCCCTTTACCCTCTCTGTGGAGGATGCCATTAACTGTCTTCTGGACATGTATGCCGTCAGTGGTCTTTCCTATGATTGTGTAGCCTACTGACCCAAACTGAGAGACCATTTAGAGGCTCAGGAAATCTTTGCATGTGTTCTGAGTTGGTTAGCTGATTTGGGTGTGGTTGAGTTTCCAGTATTTAACTTTGCACAGTATTCTTGTAACACTGGATTTTGGGTTTTCATTGTCTGTGAGCCATAATCATCAAAACTTTAAGAACTTGAAATATTTCACTCTTTGTGTGATGAATCTATATAATATATGAGTTTCGCTTTCTGAAATGAGTGATAAAAAATATTGAACATATTTACATTTTTTGACGTGCCTTATATGTTACAGTACAAAGAGACGCAGTTTGGTGAATTTGTTTTCAGTATAGATTTGGGAAGCTGGTGTGTTTAGTTTAGTGACAGTTTAGATTGTGATTTACAGCCTGAAGAAGATTTAACAATAGATTTACTCTTTGTTCATACTCTCTCTGATTTACCTTCTGTCTGTTGTCTCTCTCTCTTTTGGAATAAATCAGTTTCTTTTGCTTCGTTCAGGAACTCCACAACAACCAAAAGCAGTTTTAGTCCAGAGATGTAAAATATTAGACCTTTGTGCTGCTCTGCTCTTTATACAGTAACACTGGGACTCTATAAAACTGATATTATCTGGTTAAAGCGTCGGGTTATCTGTTTGAGACACCATTTCCAAACATTTGGCTTTCTTATAGGAGAATGAAAAGTGCGGGAGCATTCTTTCAGCTAGCTGACCAGCAATGTGCAGCAACACATGGGGGAGGGGCAGTGTTATTTTGTGCTCCCTAAAGCTAGAGATACCTTGGGTCACTCCCACACTTTCTCTGGCATCTCATTTTAAAGACTTTAAAGGGTTAGTTAAGATTCTTAGTGAGGTTCTGTACAATTATTGGGAATAGTTTCCTCACCTGTCAGATGTATGCTGTATCAATCTACCGATTTGGTGGGTCAGCTGATTGTGAGCCAGCCATAAGAAATTCAAACAACTACTAAACCTGGAAAGCACAATAACTTTCCATGTTTCATGCCATCTTTGGACTGTTGGAGCTGTTTAGTGTACTGTGACAAGGTAACTGTCCAAACAGTGTTTTTTACTGAGGGCAGAATATTCTATTATTTTGTATAGAATGCCAACCCACTGTAATTTCCTGTCACTGCATCAGTGGCCATGACCATTTTGGAAATTTGAGAAATGTTTATTTCCCTGTTGTTGACTTGTTGTTCAGTGGCATGAAAACCTCAGGCTTCCTTCCTACAGTTTGGAATCAGAGTTGACAAAGACCACCAGACTGCTTAAAACTTAGACCCCCTGAAGGAAAGTCATAATGTAGACAGATGGCATTAAACACACTTGATCACGGACTGTTTATTTTTGTTTTTAATCTTTGGAATTACTTGTTGTTCACATTAGGTTTTAGTAGAGTGGGTTAAATAAACAATGTTAGTAACAGGAACAGACAGTGCATACACATCCACTCCTTACTGCACCAGTGATAGACACTTCTCCAAACGGGAGCAGAAATGTCTACCTAAATACTGCCAGAATTTCAGATGTCTGAAAATGACATGGAAAACACGATTGTGAATTTTGCCATGGAAAACAGGAAGTGTACCCGTGATTTATTAGGTCTTTGAAGCACCTTTACCAGCAATAACCTCCAGTAATCATTGTATGACAGTATTATCACATTGTTGTCGAGGTATTTCGACCCAAAATTGCTTCAGTTGATCGAGCTTTGCAGGCATTTGTTTCTGCACAGCTCTCTTAAGGTCCCACCAAAGCATTTCTATCAGGCTGAGCGTTGACTGGGCAATGCACTACCATCATTCTTCTCTTTTTCATCCATTCTGTTAGAATTTGCTAATGTGTTTGGTATTATTATCCTGTTGATGATTCAATTATGACCAATCTTTGGCTGTCAGAAAAATGAGCACAGCTTTGACTGAGAAATCTTTGGTATACAGAGAATTTCATGGCTGACTCAGTCATTCCAAGGGTTCCAGGTCCTGTGGCTGCAAACATTGCTTTTTCATTTTTTTGGATTCATTTCAGAAGCTTGTTTTTGTTCTCCCCAGAACATATTTGCCAAAAAATCCCAAAATTAAATAATCTATAAGCTCAATTTAAACAGCAAAGACAAATAATGTTGAAACATAATTGCAGAAGGAAAATCTAAAACACTTATACATATTAAATCATACATATCTGCATATTTACCTAAATGTGTCCAAATTTTCCCCACAACATTAACAACCTCGTCATAGGGATGATTGAGTCTATCTCTGTCGGCTGTATTTACAAATTACCTTGAAATGACATTATTCATCAAACACACATAATGAGGGAGGATGTCTTTATGTTCTCATTTTAATCATATGGGTACAAAAGATGTTCAGAATTACATTTGTAATAATTACATAAATTTAGTCTTAATAATGAATTAGAAACTAATCAATGTGTGTTGTTTGGGTTGCTTTCAGCATTTATCCTTTCAGGTTTATATAACTGAAACAGTCAATCAGTACAGCATATGGAGAGAGAGAAATCCTTAAGGAGATGGAATAGTGAACACTTCCTCTCCGACCACAAAGTCCTCCTTCTTCCACCCCTCTGCTCTGGTACCCGTCTCTTCTCTTCTCTTTGTTTTCTGTTCACTCCAGCGAAGGCTGCAGAGACAAAATAACAGCAGGGCTGGGAAATGGAGACGTGATGCTTTTTATGCAAATCAAATTTTGCGTTGCCATTCATTTCACTCAGAGCACCCTGAGGACAGACAAAGAAGTGGAAAAGCACCAGTAAAAAAAGCAACAGAGAAGCTAAAGGCAGGTCAGCCTTAAGTAAATATTTTTACAAAAACCCAACAGTGATTTGTGACCTCCAGCCTCAAATCAGTATTCAGCAAGGCTGAGTTCAGACCTGAGTTACTGCTCTCACCAGCTTCAATGGAGCAGCAACATGTAAAGATCTGCAGTTCATTAATGCTGACATCAGAAGTCTCTAATGGTGATCTTTAATATCAGAGGGATGAATGGTTCAGTTAACAGGGCTCCTAGACAGTCTGGAAATGTTCCCAGCATCCATCCATCCGTCCATCCATCCATCCATCCATCCAGTTGTTCGTAGATTCTGTTTGAAATTTGACTTTGTAAAAGTATGGAATCTTGAGATGAGTGTAAAGGAATCTTTTTTAGGAATCCTTGGTGTAATCATTATAAATAGAATAATTTATAGTGGGAGTATCAACATAATCATTAGAAGTCAGTTATATTTAGGATCATTTCTTTAAATGTATAAATTAAGGGTGTTTTAGCTTTAAATCTAATTTAAAAAAGAAGACATACACCCATGCACAAACACAAGGTTAAAGGTCATGCAAAGGTTAATATAACATCAATGTGGCCTGCCTACTTTAATGCTGGATTGAATCTGGAATTAATAAAGTTAATCACGGGGCCCCGCGTTTTTGGAGGACTAGGAGACTCACTGAAAAAGAAATACAACCATTTCAAATTTAACATTTAAATTATACAATTGGAAATCCAATTTGAAAAGCGGAATTGTAAATTGTATTAATTCGTTTTTAAATACTGCAATTTAAAAATGGATTTTCAAATCCTATTTCTTAATGGAGATTTAAAAAACAAAATTCATAAATCTGATTGTAAATACCTTTCCTTATCAAACATTTAAAAAGGTAATTCCTTTTTCACCCTACATTTTCAAATCCTTTTTGCAATTGCATTTTCTTTTTACTTTACTATCTCTATTTAGCATTTCCGTGACCTTTCTGGTCTCTATGCATTTTCTTAACGCTTTCCCTTTTCCATTTAGCTTTTGCGTGACCCTTCTGGTCCGTGAGCACACTAAAAAACCAAATTAAACCAATCACAGTTGCTCCTTGGATCTAACCAGCTCTCTCATTGGTTAGACAGCCGCACTTGAACCACAACACTGTTGGCTATCTAACCAATGACAGAGCTGGTTATATCCAAGGAACAACTGTGATTGGTTTAATTTGGTTTTCAGTGTGCTCAGGGACAAGAAGGGTCATGGAAATGCTAAATGGAGAGGGTAAAGTAAAAAGAAAATACAATTGCAAAAAGGATTTGAAAATGCAAGGTGAAAAAGAAAATGGAAAGGAATTACCTTTTTAAATGTTTGATAAGGAAAGGTATGTATAATCAGATTTTTGAATTGTGTTTTTTAAATCCCCATTTAGAAATTGGATTTGAAAATACATTTTCAAATTGCATTATTTAATAATGGATTAATAAATACAATTTACTATTCCTCTTTAGTAATTCAATTTAAAATGTGCAATTACAAAACTCTTTTCAAATTGGATTTGTAATTGTATCATTTAAATGTAAATTTGAAATGGTTGCATTTCTTTTTCAGTGACTCTCCTGGTCCTCCGTAGCCGTTCGGCATAGCATAGAGCACGGGACCCTTATATGGATGCTTCAGTCCTCAACGCAGCTATCTGGGTTCGAGTCCCAAGACCCCCCCACCCACCTCTGTCCAACCCATTTCCTGTCTGCCTGCTTTCGAAAAAGTGACAAATATAAAGGCCTCCAGTGCTGCAAAATAAATCTTAAAAAAATAAATAAAGTTAGTCATGCGATTAGGATACTGTCTTGAAATATCCTTTCTGTAGAGTAAAACCTGAAATCTCTGTGATAGAGAAAGTTTAGTTTTTGCAGAAAAGTGTTTCCTAAGAAAAACCTCGTTTAACTAAATTGTACCTTGCAGAATTTGGTTTGCTGATTGTGAAGCTGAATTCTAACGATTCCTCTAACCCCCACTCTTCTGTTTTCTTGTTATCAGAACAACCATCAAATCACCATGGCTCCACCTTGCCTCCTGTACGACCGCCTCACCGCCAGCAGCCCTCAGTGACGGCTCTAAACCAAGCTCTGGGCTCAACACACCACGCTGGCCAGAATCTGAATTTGTCGAGGCAACTAACCCCTCCTTCTGGAAGTCCGGCACCTGTGGCCGGCCAATCACCAGCCGAGCTGCAGACCACGCCCCCCGAGAGCGTCCCGCTGCAGGACAGCTGGGTGCTGGGTAGCAATGTGCCTCTGGAAACCAGGTAATCAGACTTAGTCTTAATTGTAATTTGTAAAATGTAATTTGCTGTGGAGTTTTACTGCTTACAGAAATATATGTTTATGCAGCTCCAATTTAGTAAAAAAATATTCATACCCCTGGTATATTTACATTAAAATTATGTTAATTCAGGCAATCATTCAATCAAATTTTATTTGTTTAGTGCTTTACAACAGTCACTACTGGGCCAAAGTGTTTTCCATTAGTTCAACATTAAAAACACAAACTAGAATAGAATAGAAACAAATAAAAGCAAACACTTTGACGACATTAGTAAAATCACATCTCGCCTGTAGACCACTGGAGATAGGCAACAGCTCCCCCGCGACCCTGTATGGAAGAAGCGGGTATAGAAAATGGATGGATGGAGGGATGGATGGAGTAAAATCATGCAAAAAAAGAAATATAAGTGTCAGTGTTATTTTGTGCTAAAAGCTGTTCTAAACAAATATGTTTTTAATTTAGCTTTAAACAAAGAAAAATCATTGATTGTCCGCAATTCAGCAATTAGGCAGGCGTCTCTCAAAAGATAATAGATCAATGTTAAGAGTATGAAAAAAATCAGTTTTTTAGTTAGATTTTTCTTTTTTAAATTCCATCTTGAAAAAAATTTTTTTTTACACTTTTTAATAATCAGTGAAAAAATCTCCATTGACATTACAGCAATCAAGCCCTTATAACTGCAGAGCAGCTTATTTAATGTTTCAACTGTTTATTCATCTTTGGTGATGAGCTCCAAGTCTTTTAAAAATGGAAGGCCTCCTTTCCACCACCCTAATCTTTCAATTCAGTTTCAATTCAGTTTAATTGTGTGGGGCCAATTCACAACACACGAATGTTGTCAAGGCACTTTTCAGAAAGAAAGTCTAATCATACATATTCCAATTCTCCATCAGATTCATGTTGGGACTCCAAAATTGTAATATTATTTCCAGTCAAACAAAACATGTTGGTCAAATAAAAAAATTACTTTTAATCTAAGTTTGCCAGGGTGTGAATAATTCTGGACTTAACTGTGAATGGCCAGAGTAGGCATGGGCAGGTTACTGGTATCAAGGTACACCAAGGCTCTAAAAGGTTACAGTATAAACAAAAAAACACTATGGTTTTCTATTGTCTAGTTCCTACGATAAAAAATGATAAAAAGTATTTTTACTGAGATACAAAACAATAAAAAGTATTTTTACTGAGATACCAGAGAAAGTGCTGAAGTGACCCTTTTTACTTACCCTGCAAATCCTGACTGGTTTCTAATTTGTGTCTTGTTACAAACAAAGGCTGAGAGTGCTCTCCAATAGAGTAAATGCATATAAAAAAGGTCTCTGGTTGGAGACCTTTTTTAAATCATTAAATACAATTTTACAACTGCAGGAAAATCTCTAAACTTTGAACTGGTTCAGCTCACTAACTTGCATTCATTCATTTGGCATACAGAAAGGTTGGTTTAGTGTACTCTTAGTAACCCAGCAGGTCTCTCAGGCAGCACTGGCTCTCTCAGCCAGAAAACACCTCTCTAAGTAAAGGTAAAGGCCAGAGGGAAACTGCTATATACAGGCTTGACTAAACAAGTGCCATACAACAGTGCTTGGGTTAACACCTGGCTGGGTTCTGCTCAGGTAGGAAATCACCCACCAAATATAATGGAGGACACTTCTATGAGGACATTATTAGAGACTTAGGAAGTCCTTTAGATAAAAAGTCAAATATCTAATTACCAAAAGCTTAGAGGGATTTGTTCTGAATCAACCTTTGATGTAACAGATGTGATGTCATCTTTACACCCTGACTATTTTTCTCCCAAGGATCCCTGTCATCTGACCGAGTATCCATATATAAGTCCAGAAGCCACACAGTTTAAATGCGTTTGGAATGTTATTTGTTAGGACCCACTAGTTTCGCTAAAGTTGTCCTTCAGTTAATAGTTTTGTAATAATTTGAGCTAAAGCTGAAAACCTTTTCTAAACAAATGAGACAACAGTTTGATCAAATATTAGCTGCACCTAATTTCACCTGGGAGATTTCACATGGCAGAAAACCAGAAAAAAATAGCTGTGGCAGTGGAGATCTATGCCTGCAAGAGGAAAAATCCAAAGATAATTTTGAGGTCTTTAAAACAAATATCCTGCAATGATATCGTTTCCTGATATTGTTCTTCCAAAATGTAAGAAACAGCCAACTGCTCTTATCCAGGAATTAGCCTGGCTATGCTATGAACATGGAAAATGCATCGCATACTACTATTATGTAGTATATATAGTATCTCTGAAAGTTAGTACACCCCTCATATTTTTGTAAATATTTTATTATATGTGTTCATGGGGCGACACTGAAGATATGACACTTTGATACAATGAAGTCAGTGTACAGCTTGTATAACAGTGTGAATTTGCTGTCCCCTCAAGAACAAACAGCTGTTGTTGTCTAAACCACTGGCAACAAAAGTGAGTACACCGCTAATTGAAAATAAATATTTTGTGAGGCTACAATTATTTTCAAGCTCAGCCTTAACTCTCTTGGGGATGGAATTATATACTGAAACATATTTCAGTCAATAACTCTTTAACTAGGCTAGTAGAACTTAACTAAAACTACAAAGCAAACCCAAAAGAAGAAAGAAACTAATGAACTATATTCATATAAAACGGAACCAATAAAAATCATGCAATGATATGGCGGTTCAGTGTGGATATTTGTGTTTGAGAAACAAGGTTTATTTCGGAGGAATTTGGGTCAAATTAGTTTTTATGGGTTCAAACAACCAATTCACAATGCAAATAGGAATGGTAGGTAATATATTATTTTAAATATATATATATTTTACAGAATGATTTGCCGAATTAGAAATCAATTACCTTTTTGGACAATGGTTTCTTGATGTTTTAATTAGCCACTGTTATTTTAGTAAAATAATATTTAGGGAAATATTCTTTGCCAAATTAGAACGCAATCTTTTGAACATTTGATCTTAAAGTTAGTAACTAACCATCACATGGAGTAGTGACTACTAAAATGGCGGAGAGGAACGACTATGGACTCTCAGAAGATGGTGACGAGCTGGATAAGAATATTTGACCTTACTGGTGCTAGCATTTAGCATTTAACGGTTTCAGCTAACATAAGAAAGCTTATCGCTTATTCACCACTCCTGGGGGCCTGTTCATACTCAAATGGTTTAGCATTTAGCTCACAAACATATCAAAACACCATGAAATAAAAAATATTTAGGTTTATTTAGTATCCTAAACAACTTTTCTCTGCCAAGACGTTGGGTTGTGTGGTAAAGCTGGCCCAATCTGGCCACTTGGTTGCATGGCAGAGGGCAGACAAAGAAGCCCAGGCGGCTGCTCCGATGGGAGGGGGAACGCTTCTGCTCGGACTCTGCGCTTCAGGCGTGCCAACCTGTGGTTTCAAAGTTGTCTTCTTCAGGCAGTGGGAAAACCACTTCGTATTCTCTGGCTCAGATTTATTTTCTGCAGAAGCTCAGAAGGAATGGTTACCCACGTAATTTACTGGATGCAAATACAGCAGATCACAATGTTGTGATTATGAATATGAATATATTATTTAATATTAATACTTTGATATTTTATTAAATAATATTTTGGTCTGTTGAGGGTTGTCCCGTGAATACCAGCCCAATAAGACGGTGGCATTTGGACAAAATTGAAAGACGTGAGACGAGCTCTGACATTATTGAACAGCAAAACTCTGCACACACGGAATGAATTCACACAATTTCTTAAAATATAAGAATTTATTAACAAAAATAATCAACTCAAAGTCAAACATATTTCAATCATCATACTCTTTACTCTGCTAAAACAATCCAACTAAAGTACCAAGCAGAATGAAAGAATAAGGAAGACTAATAGGTTATGTACAATATAAACAAGTTAATCAGAGATGGTTGAAAACATGACCAAAAGAGTGATGTAACATTACCATGCAATGTTTGTTTGAGACCCAGGGATTATCCTGAAGAATCTGGAAATGAAGTCAAGTTAGTCTTGGAACTAACTTAGACAATAATTGGTATACCTTAAAACAACCATTCACACTGCAAGATCAGGTAAAACATTATTTTAATAAAATAATATTTTAAAGAATGATTTGCTAATTAAAACCAACCTTCTGGATGACTAATTCTCAATGGCGTTTAATTAGCTGTCTTTATTTATTAAAATAATATTTAAGGAAATATTATTAAGGAACTGTTAAAATAATATTTGAAAAAATATTATTTTGAATGTGGACCAACAACCTTTCTGGGTAAATGATCTGTAGCTTACTCATAAGGCAGGCGAGCACGTGTTCTGAGTGGTTGGAGCTAGCAAAAGAAGCTTATAGTTGTTACCAGAATCCAACATGTACCTTTAAAATAACACTAATATGGCACTTTCTTGTCGATCTGTGTTAAAATCACCCATTAAATAAAGTTTGTCTTAACTTTTAAAAACACAACACGGAACACATCCTTTGCTGAGTGCTAGTCTGCAGGCATTTACTGTGGCTGAGTTTCTCAACAGAAACAAAAACAAACGTCATTAAACGAATATTATTTAGATTATTTACCTCTAAACTAATCTTCTCTGCCCAAACACTACCTCTCACGTGAACCGTGCTGAGGAGAAGTTGTCTGGGGCAGGAAAGCATCCACGGTGAACAAAGGGTTAACATGCAGCTAACCTCCGTAGCTGTGGGGTGGGGCGGTTTGTTTTGCTGGCCCAGCCGAACTGCACGTTTTTGCTGTAGCCACGGTGCTGTGGTCACTTTGTCCTTACTTAAGGCCGGGAAAAACTGCTCCACTCGGCGTTGTAGAGACAGGGTGTCTGCTGGGAACTCTTTGGAACACAGTATTTTGAAAATTCCAGAAAGGTTTTTACTGGCCTTTAATGTCGTAAACCATGGCTGGGGTCCCAACAATAAATTAACATTTGGTTGTTCTTCGAACGACGGACACACTAACATAAGATCATAGTCAACTTTGGATCCAAGAATTCTTCGAAGTAGAGTCGTACTCGGCAGCGCTGCCTCCCCAGTGAGATCAGCTGTGCTGCAGTGGGTAAAACAGAAAGGGGTTTGGCTGGGATAAGTGTGTTGTTAGTGGCTTATTGACTCCTCCTTGGTGGGCCACACTAAAAGTAGGTTAATTCAATGCATTTAGGGATTCAGAGCTTTTACCAGTCTCTTTGTTTGTAGATTGTCTTTAGAAACATATATTATTCTTACCTACAAACAATTCCTACCAATAAATATCATGTCCAAAGCCTACATATGCCACTGTCTCACGTGTTGTCAGGAATTCAGTCTGAATGATGTCGGTCTTTTTGAAATTGAAATCTTAAACTGTGTCACAGACCAGCTATATGATAAAGACTGTGGTTTTATTTTGCCACTCCCCCTTACCAATGACACACGTTTGATTTCCTTTGTGACTTCCTGACTCATTTATCCAAAGCCCAGATCGCACTGCTGACTGCTTTTAAAAAGTGGGAAAACCTCAGAACATACCAAATCCATCTCTTCTTTTAATAATAATGACACAAGATCTGGGCATGAGTAAGGCTGAAAAAAGCTAAACTAAAGCTTAACCCAGACTGTTTGGTCTGAAATGGTATCACCATGGTAACTAAAGACAGCTCTTGAATAGCTGGAGTGCCTGTGCAATGTTGAAAATAAGCCTGATCAGAACAGGTGCTATAGCCACATCATCAGCAGTGGTTTTTCCTTCTGTAAAATATAGCAAATATTAAATAATTATCAGAAAAGCAGGTTCTACTATAGATGTACATTTACAATATTCCCCAATGTCCTTCAAAAAATTGTTATACTGGTTTGTTTCTTCAAAAGCATTCAATAAAAGAAACAGATTAAACCAGTTGCAAATCTGATTATTCAGTTTTAAACCTTTGAATGTTTATCAAGACAGCATTGGAGTTAATTTATTAATTTTAGTAACACAATGTTCTGTCACTTCCACTTTGTAGTAGAACTGACATCTGTCAGTGCAACAGATGAGTGGAGTTTTCTACTACAAGAGACACACAGAGCCAAAATAACTCGGTGTCACACAAATTTATTGGGTCTGGCCTATGAAAGGCGGATTAATGTGGAATGGGACAAGAGAGTGTAAATGTTCTCATTAGAAGTGATAATTCACAGATGTTATGTCAAAGACACATACTCTTGGCTTAGACAGCCATCCACACATGCTCCACACAGTCTGATGCTTAGCCACCTGTTGGGACACAAATGGTCACAAGATCATGCAAATGCAGATGTCAATCAGGGACACACAGTTATACATGTGGGTGGGTACTGGAAAAATCAACACCGGTGTTTGAGTGTTGATATGTATGTGGTTTTTAACTTAACTAACCTTAAACAGAAACCAGTCTGGAGTTCCTAGACTGCTCTAAAGTCTGCTATAATGGCATTTTAGATCATATTTAAAACATATTATTAATATAAAGTGGATTTCACATCCACTGCAGTGCCAGCTAAACAATTAAAACATAATAAATCATTGAAAAACTTTTCCTGCCTTTTTGTAATATTTATCCTGTTTAAATTATTGACAAAACAAACATGTGTGTTTGAGGGAAAATTATAAAGAAAACAAATTAGCAAGAATCTGGTTGAATAAGTGTGCACATCCCTAAACTAATACTTTGATTCCATTTCAGCTTTCAGTTTTCTTTGGTAGGAGTCTGTCAGATTCCTACATCTTGACTTGTTAGTATCTGCTTGCTCTACTTTGCATCAATTCTCAAAATCTATCAGGCTGAGAGGACTTCTGTCCATAGCCCTCAACAGATCACCCCACAAATTTGATGTCATATTTACTTTTGAGCTTTGGCTAGCCCATTCCAAACATTTTATATTCTTCTGAAGTCACTCTCTGGTATGTTTGCTATATGTCTTTGGTTTTCTAACCTGGGCTCAAAGCTGACTGGTATTTAGAATCGTTTTGTGATTTTACCTTAAGAAAAAAACAGTTCCATGTGAAGAAAAACAAAATGCTTTTATTCTTCAAAATTTGCAGCTTCATCAAGACATGGAGAATTCAGGAGGCTGTTGTCACACAAAATGTCCTAACCCTGTTGTAAATAGGAATCTGAGAATATTATTTAATATTTAATATTAATATTTTAATATTAATATTTTAATATTTTACCAAATAATATTTCGGTCTGTTAAGGATTATCCTGTGAATACCAGCCCAGTAAGGCGATGGTATTAGGACAGAATAGAAAGGTCTGAGACGAGCTCTGACATTATTGAACAGCATAAACTCTGCACATATATGGAATGAATTCACACAATTTCTTAAAATACAAGAATTTATTAACAAAAATAAGTCAACTCAAAGTCAAACATATTTCAATCAACAAACTCTTTACTATGCTAAAACAATTCAACTAAACTACCAATCAGAATTAAAGAATAATGAAGACTAATGGGCTATGTACAATATAAACCAGTTGATTAAAGATGATTGGAAATCATGACCAAAAAGAGTGATGCAACATTACCATGCAATATTTATGTTTGAGAACCAAGGATTATCTTGAAGAATCTGGAAGTGAAGTTAGGTTAGTCTTGGAACTAACTTAGGAAATAATCAGCAAACGTTTAGACAACCCTTCACAATGCAAGATCAGGTAAAATATTATTTTAATAAAATAATGTTTTAAATAATGATCTGCTGAATAAAACCAACCTCCTGGATGACTAATTCTCAACGGTGTTTAATTAACTGCCTTTATTTATTGAAATAATATTTGAAGAAATATTATTGAGTATTTTGGAAAAGAGCCAAATCTTTCTGGAGAAATGGGGCTTAATGGTGTTTACTTAGGTATCAAATCTAGTAAATGATGTTCAGGGACGATTATTCACTAGATTGAAAACCAACAACCTTTCTGTTGACTAGCCTTAATGCTAGCACACACGTGTTCTTACCGGCTGGCCGTTGGGCTAACAAAGAAGCTAATAGCTTAGCACCAGAATCAACACATACCTTTAAAATACCAGGTTAATAAAAGGGTTAAAATGCATAAGCGCGGACGGCGCGTTATGAGCGATGTTCTGGTTAAAACCACCCTTTAAATAAAGTTTATCTTAACTTTAAAACATACAAAGAACACGAACCGGCGCGTGCCGTAGCTAGCCTACTAGCGCTAAAGATCGCCAGGTTCCACAAAACAAAACTTTATAACATGAAAACGTTTAGATTATTTCATCCTAAACCTATCTGTTAATCTGCCCAAACCTAACCTCTGACCGTAGCGAGGATATGTTGTCCAAGGGCGATGAAGTTCGATGGGATCTAAGCACCTGTGTAACATACAGTATTTAGCTTAGAGACATCTTGGAGCTTAAAACAGATAAAGGACTAGATGTCACCCAAATAAATATGTCATTAAATATTCTTAGAATTGACTGAAGTGGAAGAAGCATTTTAACAGCAGTAACAATGATTTAAAAACAACATTGGCAGCATTCCCAGCTTTCCCAACAGTGCTACAAAGACATACACTACCAGTCCAAAGTTTTAGATACACTTTCTCACTTAATGGGTCTCTTTATTTTTTCATGACTATTTGCATTGTAGATTTTCACCAAAGGCAACACAATTGTGAATGATCACACATGGAATTATATAAGAAACAAAAAGTATGAAATAAATCTAAACATTTTTATATTTTAGATTGTTCAAAATAGCCACCCTTTGCTCTGATGACTGCTTTGCTCTCTTGGCGTTAACTCCATGAGCTTTCATGAGGTGGTCACCTGAAATGGTTTTACAAAGAGTTTTTCAGTCATCACAGCGAAGGGCGGCTACTTTAAGAAATCTAAACTATAAAACATATTTAAAGTTCCTTTACAGTTTTTTTGTTTGCTACATAATTCCATGTGTTCCTGCACGGCTTTGATACCTTCAGTGAGAATCTACGTACAATGTAAATATTCATAAACATAAAGAAAACCATTAAATGAGAAAGTGTGTCTTACTTATTGAAACCATTCCAAATACAGCTGTCTCTGCTCTGGTATCAGAGTGTATATGAGACAGCAAACCTGTTGTCCAGCTAATGCCAGTTGCTGAGACACAATGTAGACACAGTAAATGATTGAATACCTGTGCCTGCATAGCAAACAGAGAATCTTGGTGAATAAATACTGTTTTTGATTTGTTTTTAATGCTATTTTGGTGAATACGTACAGAAATAAGAGCTACTGACTAACTATAACTGTGTGTGTAGGATTTCAAAGAAAAAGGTAGATGCAGATGGTTTAATTGTGTTGTTTATTTCAGCTACATTTCATACATCTAAAATCCAAGCAGTAGTTACAGTCATTGTCTTCTGAGGGAAACACAAATGTAGCTACCACACACACACACACACACACACACACACACACACTTTCATACATGCTATCATTGTTCTAATCCTCCTTGTGTTGCTTCAGTTGTCATCCCATTGTAAATAGTACTAATGGAATGTAAATGCAGCTTCTAGACTTATGCATTTGAAGGGATGTTGTTATTAAAGGCCTATCAGATTAGTTCTGGTTGACAACATGCTAACTCAGTTCAACAGACTGTGGTTCCAGTCATTTTACACTTGATTATCCCCACACTGTGTCTGATTATATACACCCGCATTCTCACAATCAGACAAACACAGGCTCTATATTCATGTTCCAGCATCATTCAGAGATAGAATGATTGCATTTTCCTAGCAATTCAAAAATGTTTTAATTGAATATTTAACCTGCTCTTCACACATTTTTCTATTTAAGAATGATAATTGACAACCTTCATAAGACTTTGCAGACTTATGACATTTTTCATCTCTCAATGTCACTAGGAATGGTGTACAAATATATTCCAATTCTGGAGCAATCATTTTTTGAGCCGCATTTTTTACTCTTAAGTTTCTTTTCTCTTTTGTATCCTTGCAGGCCTACCTCCAACAATCTTCAACCAGGGCTGGCCAGTATCTGCAGTTTAACCTTTCATTTAAACATACAGCAATATACACTATTAACGGCTGCATAGACAGGCTTGTGATCACCTATAACTTCTTGTTTTTTAGGGACTTTTTGGCATACTTTTGTAGACTGAATATGCCACAGACAAAGTGACAAACGAACAAACAAATAAAATAACTTCTGGGTCTGACCGCAGATCAAAATTCTGAGAGACCACCTGCTGGTAGAAAAAATGCAAGCTGGTGGGTCATTGTCAGTGTCAGGTTTCTCTGACAATGAGCAGATTACAGATGAATAAATCATCTGCTGTGAAAGGAGCAAAAAAATGTGTTATATTTCCATCATGTCCATTCGTTTTTCTTCTTTTTGCTACAGTTAGTGACCTCCTATCTCTGCTGAGCCAATCACTTTATTAGAAGAGACTGCTTACAGCTACTTCAGGAAATATTTTCGGGGTCACGCCCTTACAGTGTCCTTCCCCTCTTCAATAGGTTACAAACTTTCCAGGCAATGAGCCACTAAGGTGTGCTTATAGCATGCTTAGAGGGAATCAGGTGTAAAAGCTCCCTTTTCTTCCAGGGTTACATGTTCTCTACAACATACAGTCAGCTCTGCTGTTGTTTTGTCTTTCTTCTTGTTTGCTTTGCCACCTGCGTTCTGATAGTTATTGTACGTATGTGTGCTTAGCTGACCTGATTTTCAGTTTTGACTTTCACAGCTTCCAAGTTCTCTTGAGACTTACCTGCCGGACTATTCTGACAGTTAGTAAAAATAATAAAAGCAACAACTTCTTGTTTTGAAAGATTTAGCTTTTATAATTACGAAGTTCTGTCATGAATGTCGCATGTTATTTTATCCAGCTATAAAATGGACAGTTTAATGCCAGAATGTAGTCACACAGTTGTAATAAAGTTTGCATGTCGTAGCTATAACATTGTTGAGGGACTCTTCAACAGTAAGTGTTGCTGTAGGAAAAGATGTCCACACCACAGGAGTATCAGCAGAAGAAGAGCCGTACAGGAAGTAGATTGAACGTGCACAACTGCACACACAAACCTTTAAATGCTTTTGCTTTATACAACCTTTTTTAAATTTATTTATTTTAAAGCTGATATTCAGAACAATATTATTAGTAACGTAATGTAATATGTTAGTACTGTATTACCACTTGGCCTTCGTCTGATCTTTATGTGGTGTTTCTCTTTTACAATTTGCAATGAGAATTGGAAATTATTAAAAAAAGCTTTGCTTATTATGTCAAAGCAACATATTGCTATGGGAACCATGCAAAGGTTTATTGCTGCAATGTGCCATCATAGCCCAACAGATTTTAAACCACTTCCACTGTACAGCATTTCCTTCACTCTCCTCCTAAACTTATTTGTTCTCTTGTTTAATTATGTAGTTTTTATCCTTCATTTTAGTATATTCCAAGCAATGGAGCAGAGACAGTTTTCAATTGAATATGAGACTCAGTGTAAGCCCATTGCCTCTTCTTGCAAAAACAAATGGGATTCCTCTTCCTGTTTTTAGTTAAGCATGACAAATTTCTCTGTGGCCTTGTTAACATGAGAAGAAACAGCTGAAAGTCATTGTCATTTTACGTCATTTTATCATGCTCAACTTTCCAAGCATAGCAAACCATAAGCTATCACATGTCTGCTTGTGTACCTCCTCAGACACCCTGGTTAGGGGTTTTTTTGTTAATCGTGTGTGTTACTTTCGCAGCTGTACATACATCAGTGTGGTTTATTGGCCTCCAGACTTTCCAGGTTTCCAGCTAGAGGTAATTAGAGCTTCATGACGGACAGATATGGAAGTGACATTGTTTAAAAAGAGAAAAAAAACAATAAAAGAATATCAACACTGTCAGATTGTGTTGGTTTTATTGTGTTTGGAATGGGTTAAACAACCTCCCAAAGTTCTTCTAATTAACAGAGAGTATCCTGGCAGGGCCTGACTCACAGCAGGGACATCGTTGTAAATGGTACTAACTAGCAGGCAGGAGGAAGCAGTGCGGAAGGCCCCAAGGAGCAGTAAAGGGAACCACTTTCGCATTTAAAACATTCACAGCAGTCCAGCTACACTCTTGGGTTTTCTGTGACCCTATACTGGTAATTATCACATATTCCAAAGCTTGTGTCACATAAATTGTCATCTAAGAAAAGAGTTTTTCTTTTTTTTTCTTTTTTTTGCTACACAATGAAAATATTTCATGGGATTTCGAGCTGGTCCATCTGAAATGTGAAATGTTTATCTTTCATCTTCTTGGCTGATGAAAATGTCTGTGCTTGTTTAAACTGAAGATGAGATTTTCCTTTTTTGTAATACTGGCATTACTGCAATATAAAGAAAATTAAATATCACTCACTGCATCATGTGAAATATAAACCATGATGAAGTGGATTGCTGTTTGATCAATGAACAGAGTACATCTTACACCTTTGATTAAATACTTAAAAATTGCTGGAGGTTCCAAACACACAAAGGCTCAGTCTCGTTCACTTACTCCCCTTCTACATCCTGCATTCTTTTTTCCCATCCCCTTTTTGTTCTCTCCATCTTCACATCTTGCCTAGTGGCAGGTATTAATTGGGGGACCCTTGTTATAATAGGTTCTAATTGTTAATCACACAGCCTTGTTACAGAGCACTCTAATTGTAATTATAGAGGCTCGTTAGCCAGGGTCCTGTCATTAATTAGACATTGTGACCTCGGTAATTTGCTGCAGGCATACATGTATGTGCCAGTAATTTTCTCCAGCTGGGTAATGTCTGGCTTTCTGAAATGAAAAAAGCTGTTTGCCTTTCATGTTGCATTTATTCTTTATATAATGTATTGTCCCTTTGCTGAGCTGGTTCAAAAATCTGGTTTCGTGAAATTGGAAATACCTCTGAGTCAGATTAGGGCTTCAACTTTCTCTGCAAACTTTCATTTGTTATTTAAGAAGCCAATTCGCTGTTCATAGTTCAACACAGTGACCTTAATAGTCCAGCAAGTACAGATTTTAGAATCCAGAGTTTACTTTTGTAAGGTTATGTTCTCTACTGAAGCTGTTATTTGTTTCCCTGTACAAGACAAAATATGTAATTCTAACTTTGTACAGTATGTTCCATTTAGCCTGTTACAATGAGAGCTGTGGGGGAATATAGGGAAGGGAAAACAAAGACATATTTACTTATTTGCACTGTATGTAAACAAGTGTAGTTTTATTTAAAGTGCAACTGGATATCAAGAGGAAGTTAAATTTGTACTTTTACTTTGCCAACTTTGGCTTTAGCTAAAAGATTTAAATGAGCAAATCTCAAGCTAAACCTTATTTCAAGCTCATAATATATAATAATAAGACTAAAAGCTGAAATTGAATCAATAGGTGCCTCAAAAAAGTATCAGTTTACCATTGTGCACGTTATACAACCAGGTTATTGCAGCTAATATATTAACCATGTTCATGCCTATTGTTGTGCTCATTGACATGGCTTACTACAATAAGCAATAAACGTTTTAACAATCAGTTTCCACAATAGGAGACTATGTTTAACAATGCAAGTATTGTACAGTGTTGCTACTACTTGTAAAACCTGTATGGAAACGTATATTTTATACATGCCTGCGGTAAGGATTAGTTGTAGCTGTTCAGTGTCATAAACGATTTAATTGCTCACAAGTGTTATTCTTGGTGTTAGCTTGTTTGAAAAGTTGACAAACATTGTGGACCTTATGACCTGATTCAGACATTTAAATTATGTTGGCTCTTAAAAGGATGTGTGCTTTGAACCGGGACCTGTTAACATGCACCTGACTCATCTTACAGAGGTGAGAATCCATACGGTGACAGATTCTCTGGGTATGTTGAAGTTGCTATGAAGCAGTTGCTATCTACACCAAGAATTTATTCATAGCATAAAAACAAACACGTCCAGATGAAAATCCTTACATTTTGTCCAGTTTGATGTTGGACTAACAGCAGTGTAGAAAGATATGATACATACTTTACAGGAAACAACTTCACAGCAACTGTATTCTTGTTAGTTAGAGTAGCAGTCAGTTACTTAGCACTGCCATCAGGGGGTGCAAAGCAATCAACTCTGCAGGAGAGTAGTTTACAGAGTTTTTTGTCATTGGATGTAAAGGTAATGTGACTAACATTTACAACTTTACAACTAAATACTCTTGCCCTTTCTCCTCTCGCCTTTCAGGCACTTCCTCTTTAAAACAGGTACAGGCACCACCCCTCTCTTCTCCACAGCTACTCCAGGCTACACCATGGCCACAGGCTCAGTCTACTCCCCTCCCACCAGGCCGTTGCCAAGAAATACCCTGTCCCGTTCTGCCTTTAAGTTCAAGAAGTCCTCCAAGTACTGCTCATGGAGGTAAGATTCTCGCTTATGAAGAAATTGCAATATTCCATTGACTTGATCATGTTGACAACTGTAAATGTTTCATATTGGGTTGTGTTTTTCCATTAAAACTGGATTAGCAGTTAGATTAAAAGTTTTTGTTTTATCTTGTAAATTGTCTCTGTCTCTGTTAAATGAAATACACTCAACTGAATAAAGCACTGTTTGGGACAGGGAACCTGTCTAGGGTGTACCTTCGTCTCACCCATTGACTGCTGGATATACAAAGCCTTTAAGGATTCACACTCTTGAATGTGTCACCCTTTATTACCTTTATAAATGAAATTGTGGTCAATATTTTTTAGCTTTTTTGCAATAATTGGCAAAAGAGCAATTGTCCAAGTGTAAACTAATTTATATAACATAATTTAAAATATTGAAGGTAAAGTACAGGTCCTTCTCAAAATATTAGCATATTGTGATAAAGTTAATTATTTTCCATAATGTCATGATGAAAATTTAACATTCATATATTTTAGATTCATTGCACACTAACTGAAATATTTCAGGTCTTTTATTGTCTTAATATGGATGATTTTGGCATACAGCTCATGAAAACCCAAAATTCCTATCTCACAAAATTAGCATATTTCATCCGACCAATAAAAGAAAAGTGTTTTTAATACAAAAAACGTCAACCTTCAAATAATCATGTACAGTTATGATCTCAATACTTGGTCGGGAATCCTTTTGCAGATATGACTGCTTCAATGCGGCGTGGCATGGAGGCAATCAGCCTGTGGCACTGCTGAGGTCTTATGGAGGCCCAGGATGCTTCGATAGCGGCCTTTAGCTCATCCAGAGTGTTGGGTCTTGAGTCTCTCAACGTTCTCTTCACAATATCCCACAGATTCTCTATGGGGTTCAGGTCAGGAGAGTTGGCAGGCCAATTGAGCACAGTGATACCATGGTCAGTAAACCATTTACCAGTGGTTTTGGCACTGTGAGCAGGTGCCAGGTCGTGCTGAAAAATGAAATCTTCATCTCCATAAAGCTTTTCAGCAGATGGAAGCATGAAGTGCTCCAAAATCTCCTGATAGCTAGCTGCATTGACCCTGCCCTTGATAAAACACAGTGGACCAACACCAGCAGCTGACAAGGCACCCCAGACCATCACTGACTGTGGGTACTTGACACTGGACTTCTGGCATTTTGGCATTTCCTTCTCCCCAGTCTTCCTCCAGACTCTGGCACCTTGATTTCCGAATGACATGCGGAATTTGCTTTCATCTGAAAAAAGTACTTTGGACCACTGAGCAACAGTCCAGTGCTGCTTCTCTGTAGCCCAGGTCAGGCGCTTCTGCCGCTGTTTACCATTGTCACATTAAAGTAATCTGAGTGAAATAGTTAAAAATAAATAGATAAATAAAAACATGAATAAACAAAATACAAAAAAATCTTGTATTATTGTATATCCAAGAATGTCTGATAATAGTTTTTGTCATGTATAAAATGATACACTGTGATAATTATCTGGACCACAGCCCCACCAGAACTTATAAAGTAAGGCACAGGGGTTCTGATGTGAGGGGGGTGCAGGAGAAGCAGAGAGGAGAGATGCTGCTGTCTGGACTGGTGAAGCTCCAGAGTTTGCCTGAAGAAGTTAACATTTTGGGCTTTGTCTCTGTCATGGCAAAAAGGAGGGCAAGAATATTAAAGCGCAAAACCGCGGGCTTTTGACCAGGGTAAGTTAGTTTTGAGTTGGATATTGGATATTTGTGATTAACTATGGCAGGGTTGTCAGACTCCAGTCCTCGAGGGCCAGTGTCCTGCAACTTTTAGATGTGTCCCTGGTCTTACACACCTCAAACAAATGGCTGCCTTTCCTCCTCAGTGTGCAGTCAAGTTCTCCAGTGTCCTGCTAATGACGTAATTATTTGATTGAAGTGTGTTGAAGCAGGAACATCTAAAGGTTTCAGGTTACTGGCCCTCGAGTACTGGAGTTTGACACTTGTGCACTAGGGCCTTCCTCCCGTTTGACCCGATGCAGGTAGTCTGATTACGGGCAGCTGCTCTCTGCATGCTCCCTTCTGCTGCAGGTGGTGGATCACTTAAGGACCGTGAATAAATGTCAAACCAAACACTCTTAAAGATTTATTTCAGAAACAATTTCTTTTTCCTATATGGACTGTTGCATAACCTGTTTCATGGTTGTATTGTTTTGTTTGATTTTATGTGTTATCAGCTGATTTTGGACGTTATTAAATACAGCGCGCCCCGCCTGCATGAAGTTCAGAACGCTCGCAAAACGGGCTGGGTGGAGTGAAGCCTGCCTGAGTAGAGCCCGTGTAAAAGGGGCATAATTGTCCATCTTTTCAAATCATGAATTAACTGTGATCAAACTACATTTATTAGTGAGCTGAGCTCCATTTCAAAAGCCAAACCCAGACCTGAATATTATCTGATCTGTGGACTTAATAAATTATTTCTGTAGAACCTCTCTGACACCCGAAAGATCAATAAGGCAACGCATCATCTAACAAAATTCACAAAAAGAAGAAAAACAAAGTCATGGACATTTGTCACTCTGGAAATGCTTACAAAGCCATTCCAAGACTTTGGCATGCCAGCGACCCAAAGTGAGAGAGAGCCATTATCCAAAACTGAAAAAAAAACATGCAGCAGTGGTGATCCAAAGCACAGAAGCAAGGCCAGCTTTGAACGCCTCAAAAATATAAAAAATTATGTTTTTGAGTGACCTAGCCAAATTCTGGACTTAAATCCCATTCAGATACTGTAGCATGACCTTCTACACGCTGTTCATACTCCAAAACCCGCCAACGTGGCTGAATTAAAACATTTTTGCAGAGGAGAGTGAGCCCTGTGTAGTCCAGAAATAGGTGATATTTTTTCAGCTTCCTGTCTCCCCTCCCCCCACACACACACCTTTGCAGGCCAACCAGGGCCTGCTGCTTAGACGTATGCCAAGAGCATGATGCTGCCACCACCGTGCCTCACAGTGTAGATGGTGTGTTTTTGGTGTTTGGTGCTTACCAAAAACGGCATCTAGTCTGATGTCCAAGAAGCCAGGTTTTCTCTCGGATCAAATAACCTTCTTCCAAATGTCCTTGGAGTCTCCTACATGTGCCTGAGTGAATTTCAGATCCAATTTTAATATGAGCTTTTTGCAACAGAGGCTTCCCTAATGACAAACCTAGTCAACAATTGTTGTAGGTAGATTCTCCTCCATTTGAACCTCAAACACCTTCTTTAGTGGTTTTGCATGCCTAGGTGGCCTTCTCCACTGGTCTTTGTCTTGCCACACTCCTTAATGATGGATTTAATTGAACTCCATGATATTTCAGGTGAATTGGAATTTTTTGTAGCCATCTTCTGATTTATACTTTTCAGTTTTTCCCCCCTGAGTTGCCTCTGAGTTTGTCTTTGTGTTGTAACACTAGCAGGAATTATTGTTGTCAAGACGGACCGCTAGTCTGTTGCAGACCTCTCTGAGATCTGCTAGTCTTGCTTCTTTTTCACAAAGATACGTGCCTATTTTCACATAAGACAGGTAAACTATAATAAAAATCCTAATCTTGTTTATGACAAAAAAAAAATTAAACTATGTCAGCATCCCATTAATTTCTATGGTACAATCACCTTTATACTTTTCCTACAGGAGGTGAGAATGCCACATTATTCTTTTTTTGCCTTATATCTCTTGTGTCCACGTCCTCAGGTGTACAGCCCTCAGTGCAGTTGGTCTGTCAGTACTTCTCTCTGTCCTGCTCTGCTACTGCATAGGTAAGATGACACAGTTTTTTTGCTCATACAAGCCACACAACTGCAACCCAGCCAAATATATAAAGACAATACACATTACATACACAGATCTATTTATCTTGCAAGACAATGAACTCCATGTTGCCTCCGGTTTGCAAATTGACATATGTGAGTGTGTGAATGTGGGTTGGAGTGTAAACCATTTTGAGTTGTCAACAAGAGAAGAAAAGACAAGAAAAGCTCTGTATAACCACAGCCTTATTTCCCATTCTGTCTGTTCTTTATTATCTTTCTTCTGCTCTTGAGTACCATCCTCTCAGGCTCCAGCTATATTCTACCATTCATCTTCTGTTCCTGCTGCTGTGGTGGATTGTTACTCTGTGCTATGAAACCAAACATCCAAGATTTCCCTTTACATTAGTGATAGTTTCCCTTCTCTTTGTCATGGCTTTTTTTCTTGGTGCAGTATACAAGGCTAAAATACAGGGCAAAGAAGATTACTTGCCACTCATGAATATAGAGTTGTAGCCTGATATTCACATACACTGTACAAACACATTGTTTTTTTCTCACATTTTGTCATTAATTCAGGTTAAACTTTTCCTGTTTTACATCAGTTTCAATTGCCAAAATATTCTCTATTAGCTACATGTCAAAATAACGAGAAAGAGAATTTTTTTAATGTTCTTTGTTCAAACCCAGGATATACATTATATTGGTTTAGTTGTCATATGCAGGTTAACACACAATGGGATAAGAAGAACTCACTATAAAAACAAAAGTACTAATGGTGTGCTATAAAAAATTTTCACATCGTGCAGCAGCAATAAGCTAATGAAGTGTCACAAATTCAGTTTGGTGGAGTATTATCGTCCAGAATTCAGTAGTGTGACAGCTTGTGGATAATAACTGTCTTTAAGTCTTTTTGTGCGTGCTGGCAGCCACCTGTACCGCCTGTCAGAAGTTAGCAGACGGAAAAGTCCTTTTGCTAGGTGAGTTTGGTCCTTGATGATGCTGCGTGCTTTACGCAGACACGGCTGTGGTAAATGTCGTGGATGGGACGGAGACTGCTGCCAGTGATGACCTCTGCCGTTCTCACCACCCTCTGTAGTTTTTTCCGTCTCTGATGGGTGGCTCTTAATAATGAACCTGAAGAAGTTTGTGAGGATGCTGGTGTTCATACCGAACGTCCTCAGCTTTCTCAGGAAGTAAAGTCTCCGTCAGACTTTTTTGACCACTGTGTCTCCATGTACTGTCGAGGATAAGTCCTCAGTGATGTGAACGTCAAGGAACTTGAAGCTGCACTAAACATGCGTTGTATGCTGCGGTACGCATGGGGTGAAATTTTCTGACATATCCTTAGAATCTGTGGTATTCTGGCTTATGTGGTAATCACATTTTGTATGCTTTGTAGCCTTATTTTCCCATGCTATCAAGTCTTCCTATGGATTTGAAACAATGTTCTTTAATCACATTTTGAAGAGTTGTTAAAGTCTGGATGATCATAGTCTCTGTAATGTTGCCACTATGGGACTTAATTTGATGTCTAATGTTCCTAATGTGATGTTTCCTCAGTATGATTAAGGTCAATGCCTGTTCTATTCTCTATTCAGAAAATGGAATTAGTTGTGTGTTGTTATGGCTTCCTTTTTAATCCTAAAAAGTTTATATTTGGAAACTTGAGAATAAGTCTCATGTTTATATGTGTAGGTTCCAGTCAAAATGATACAAAGAGTCAATAGAAATGCAGAGGTTCAAGATAAGGAGGAGAATATGTCTATGCTTTAAAACGGTCAGGACATTTTGTTTCTTGTTAGATTGTTTGCAAGACAGACAGGAAGGATCAAAATAAAATGAGTCAAAGAGAGATAAAAGTGGTATTTATTTTAAAGGTCACTGATTCCCAGAATGAACCAAACCAATTACGAATGGAGCTCAGATGGTCCTTGAACTTCAAATTCTCTTGCCTTAGGCTAGTGTGTGTGTGTGTGTGTGTGTTTCTTAGAGTTTATATATGGAGGTAAAGCAAATGTGTCTGTATTTCATCAGCTATATCACTGGGTGTGCTTTAGGCTCCCTCTTGCAGCATTGTTATTTTTTTCTATTGAAGGCATCTGTTCAGGCTTTCCTGGGATTTTACGGTTGACAAATGTGCACACTCTTGACACACCAACACACACGTATCTGTTTCACACACTGATGAACACGCTCATGTAAAAACAGATTTTTGCAGTTATCCACTCACAACAGAGACACAAGTGAACAGGTGAGAGATTTAAAACCATGCACATGAGCAGAAATACAAAGAAGACGTTATACTCATGGGGGCTGCACATTTTGATTGGCACATGCATCCAGCACAGAAACACACACACATAGGGCAAAAAGAAACAGCCTCTGGTCCAGGCAAACTGACATAAGGACAACATTTGATTCATTTATTTTCATAGCTCTATGTGCGTGTGTGTTGTGTGTGCGTGTCCTTTCTAAGATCTTTGTAAAGAATGTATTTGGTATTTGTTCTTTTTCAACAGTTGTTTTATAATGAAAGAAGATGGAACTCTATTATGAAATCATTAAAACATTTCACATGGTCAATTTTTTGCACTCAAATTCTGGCTTAATATAATAAATACACAAGACGGATACAATACAAGTGAGAGAAAAACCTAATTTGAGCCAATTTGTAAACAAGACAAAAAAACTCATAGCTGATCAGTGAAGTGTGCAGTTTATAATTCCTCAGAGTCCTATTCTTCAAGCAGTGTGAGGATCATAATATTTATCAGATTTTACTCATTTCAACTTATCCTTCTTAAATATTAGCTCTGGTAAATGTTTTTTATTCATTCATTCATTCATTGTCTTCCACTTATCTTAAATCAAATTGCAGTCATCCTCCCCCTGCACAACACTCACCAGTCCCTCTTTGGTGGATCCCAAGGCATTCCTTGGTCTGATGGGAAAAATATTCTGCCAGTGAGTCTGTCCTTGTGTCTTCTCTAACCATTGTAATTATGATGTACATATAGCGGTCACCCCAACATTATGAGCCTTAACAAGTAAGGTCAAGTTAAGTTTATTTATGTAGCGCTTTTCAGCAACAAGGCACTCAAGGCGCTGTACATAAGGAAAAAAGTTACAGTGATACAGAAAATCAAACAGAGGTAATTAAAAAAAAATAAAATAAAATAAAGAGAATAGAATGATGGATAAGAAAATGAAAGGAAAATTGGACTGAAAACGTAACCAATAATGTTTAGATGGCACAGTCAAAGGCCACTCTAAACAAATAAGTTTTTAATCTTGATTTAAAGCAACTTAGGGTTTCGGCGCTTTTACAATTTTCTGGCAGTTTATTCCGGATTAGTGGAGCATAAGAACTAAAAGCTGCTTCTCCATGTTTGGTTCTGGTTCTGGGTATGCAGAGTAGATTTGAGCCAGAAGACCTGAAATGTCTGGGTGGTTGATACACTGACAACAAGTCTGTAATGTATTTTGGTGCTAAAACATTCAATAATTTATAGACTAACAGAAGTATTTTAAACTCTATTCTCTGAGCTACAGGGAGCCAGTGTAGGGAACCGGGGTGATTTGATGTGAAGGTGAAAAACATTAATCAGCTCCTTTATGATACCTGGCTGTTGGGAGATACTAACCTTTGTTAATGACAGTCAAAGCCATTCATGTTGCATAGTTTTGCAATGATGAGGGCTTGAGGGTTGCTGGAATCAAAAGAGGGGGCTACAGTTTGCGTTATTTACTTTATTATTGGGTCAATGGGTGCGGCCTGTGACATAGTGATAAAGCGCGACCCATATAAGGAGGCTCAGTCCTCAATGCAGTTCTCCAGGTATGAGTCCCGACTCTGGAGAATATGCTACATGTCATCCCCTTCTCTGCACCCGACTTCCTGATTGCCTACTTTTGAAAAATAACAAAAAAGGTCATTAGTTCCACAAAAACAAAAACCTGTTCTTACCCTGATAATAAAGTTGAAATGGAGGGGGTAAATAGCTTTAAAAAAAAAACTGCCATAGTTACGGGAAACGATTCCATTTTGTGAAAAGTTATAGTTTCCAGACAGAATTTCAGCAGCCTTTCACCAAAATGTATTGAATTTATGTCAAATTGTTTCTAGCCTTAATGCCTTGTGCCTGTTGCAGTTTACTATTGTTTAGCAAATAAACAAACTATTAGAAATAAAGAGTCACATAACAGACATTTGTAATGTATTGGGATTATTTCTTTGCTTCTGCCATATGTGAATTTAACTAAGCATTGATTAAATATGAACATTTCCTTAAAAAGGCTCCATTGGATACAATCTAGTATGTCAGTTACCATGCTCAGTAATCCTCCTATTTCCTCCCTCTGAAACGCACACACACACACACACACACACACACACACTAGTCCCTGTTTATTAACAAACACTCACCCATTATCCTTTGCTCCTGCCCTCATCTATAAAGGGTTAAAGGTACCTGAGCCGCAGGACTTTGGTTTAATGAGGGAGCCAGTGAATCTGGAATAACAGTGTATGAGCTGGAGGGAATGTGAGGATTAACAACAGCTATTTTCTTTGTTCTCATATTGAATCAGCTGCCCTTTCAACATCCCACCATCAACGCCGGACTCATTTGCTTTGGGTACACAGTTCTGTTCTGTTTGTGAAGAACACAGGCAGAATATATGACTGAAGTTGGAGTTCCTCAGAGTGGGCAGGGAGGCACCATTTCTCTGTAAGGGACAGCTAGTGCCGCTGTGACTGAGATGAATCTGTACACCAGTTTGATATTTAAAAAGATGAATGCTAATGTGAACCTGTGCATTAGCTTCCAGACCTATGCTGTATAAAGGGGTCAGTCAGTCATTTTCTATACCGCTTCTTCCATAGTGGGTCCCGGGTGTATAAAGGGGTAAAACAGTTAATTGCTTTATAACGATACACCGAGTTATGCCATTATTATGTTTACCCCCTTTTAGATCATAGTTCCCCAATAAACACGGACTCACGAACCCATTAAGGATCACTTGGTCCTTCACGTCATACAGGTCAGTCCTTTGAGATCATGGGCCTACACACCATGCTGAGACTGCGGAAGTAAAGGGCCATGGCTTACAATGTGCAGCATCCCCAAGCGATGAGCACTGCTCTCCAAAAAGCTGAATTGATGCCACGATCCTCATGAAAGCTTTTCAAATTGCACACAATCACAACTCCATCATATGTAGAAGAAGCAAGATGGGATTTAGAATGACAGCTTTAGCATGAGAGAGCAGTTTCTGCTAGCTAAGCCAGTATGTACTGTATTACACACTGCATTCTTGCAGTTTACACTCCTCTGAAATGATAGCAGTCCCATTTCTAGGACCTGAGGAATACAGAGCTGATACTTAAAACATAGTTAGTGGTCAAAATGTGTCACTTTATCCTAAACAGCCCGTGAAAGAGCATGTTTACCTCTCCCTTTAAAATCATTTGTGGAGTTCAGTAGTGTCCCGTCAGTACTATGGTATCGGTCAGGCCTGTCAGCCCCACATTACGTCTGTTTATTTCCAAGAGCATGGATGCCTGTTCACATCTCTTGAACTTACTTGCTTTTCAGCCGCACATCATGGGAACCCTGTGGGAAGTGTCTTCCAGATGGACGTGTGTTTCTGTCTCTTTTAATCTTGCCTGAATAGCAGGCACTGTTATTTTCAACAGTTAGTGTTGTTTTATATTAGAACCATCTGTTGCAATGCTGCATACAATGGTGCTACTCAGTTATTTCAGCAAACGCCTGAATATGTTGGTTGGTTGTGTGCACCACAGCTCCCTTAGAGCAGAGCAGTTCTCTTGATGCATTTGGAGCATTTAAAATCTAAGATAAATTGACACTGTCTAAAGCTTAATTATCTTTCCAACCTTTTCAGGGTATGTCCTCTGAAGAGTAGCGATAAAGGTTACAAAGGGGAGTGATTTTACATACAATGAATAGAAGGTGAAGTTCATCATCATTTGAGGTTGGCCATATATACGAACAAATAGGTCAACCTAGGATGCAGTAAAAATATGTATTAAATTAAAGTCCCTAGCCCGGTCTCTTTAGAGTTGATGTAGCTGCTCTGAGTTAGACAACAACATGTACAAGACATACCGTCACAGTAAAACAAAATTACACGCTCTTTGTATTCTAGGGTTTTACATATCAGGACAAAATAACTGTACCCTGGTTGTAAAATTACTTAACTCTAACTTCAAACTAAAAACAAAATATGTTTACTGTGGGTAAAAGACCTAAGTGCACCTGGTCTTTCATCAGGTTGTAGAAGCCTTCATTTTCTTCAGCTCCACTTACTTTCACTTTATTACTTGATTGTACAACATTGCTTGCATGAACTAGTTTCTGCCAAATATTATGACCTCTACAATACTTTGGTATACGGAGGAGTTAATGGTTGACTCAGCAAATGCAAGGTGCTCAGGTCCTGTGACTGCAAAAGAAGCCCAAATCATCAACCCTCCACCACCATGCATGACAGTAGGTATGAAGTGTTTGTACTAATATGCTGTGTTTTGTTTTCACCAAACGTTTTACTGGGCAAATATTATCTAATATATCTATTGTGAGCTCATCTGTCGAAAGGACATTGTTCCTGAAGTCTAGGTCATACTGTTTGTCATTATGTTCGAAAATAGCTCGGACCCACATACAGAGAACATTCAGGAGGAGGAAGTAAAATAAAGGTTGTTTATTGAAGATATAGTCAGGAACGGAACGGATGAAATATCTCACTGTAAGGAGAGAAGAGAATGGATGAGTACGGAGGGAAAAACGGAACAAAGAGCAAATAGTTATTTTGATACAGAGATCAGCTTACTGGGTTATGATGGTCAGGTCGCCAGGGGGAATGAGATTCAGGATCCAGGTCTTAAGCAGGTATATCCGTAGAGAGTTCACTTGTTGCTGTTCTGTGGAGCTCAGGTTACCGTAAACAAGTTCGATGTGCGGTGGCTTACGTTGGAGGGTGGACAGGGTACGCTTGTGGCTTGGCTCAGGAGACGAAGAGGACAGGAAGCTGCCAGCTTGATGCGAATCCAAACGAAGGTAGATCACAAGATAGGAATCCTCAGAATGAAGACAGGCTTGATCATCCAGAGTAACTTTCAGAAACGTAGTCCAGAAAACTCAATGACATAGATCCAAAGCTTAGGCTTTCAAAATCTGCAGAGGAACAAAAAATAAAGTTAAACGAGGTCGAAGAACGAAGCATAGACTTAGAGTGTGGCTCGGGTTTGGACCACTGTGGCAAAACACTCTCGCACTGAAGTGCTGGCAGCCTCCTGCTTAAGTACTCCTTCTGGCAATCAGTGGAATAAGTCGCACCTGTCACCCAGAACACCTGAGAGCTCCAGCACCACCTGAGAATGAGCACATGTAGCAAGCACAAAAACACAAACACACACAAACCCAGATCCTGACACTGTTATATTGTTTCAGAGACTAGAGGTGTTCTAGCAACCCTTCCAAACAAGCCAAACTTCTCAATCTTTTTCCTTTTTTATTATATTGAACTTTTACAATGAGGAATCAGTGTGTTTTCATACAAGAGGGTCAATGTAAATAATTTTAGAACCTTGTAAATACCCAAATACTGTCCCACATTACAGTACGTTCTGATGCAAAAAGTCTAAAAGAGGTGTATTTTCTGTTTCTCTAAAAAAAAGGAAAAGATTTTGGGAAAATGCTTATCAAGTGGTGACTGAAAATTCATTAAACATTTTCGAGACTGTTCTGATTTGATAACAGTTTTTTTGTTTCTCAGCACTTCAGTAAAGTAAGTAGGATAAATTCAAAAGGAACATAGGAGCCAGAGACTTTCCAATAACTCAGCTTTATTGCTGTAGATTTGGCAGAAAACTTTGAGAAGATCTTTTTCTGTGTTCCTCCTGTGTGCATTTGGTCTGTCTACCTATGCTTTACCTATGGTTCTGCTTTTACACATAAACTAATATTTCTGTAGCACCATTTCACATTTCAATCAAATGATAGATTCTAAGTACATATATTCCAGTTGACCCTAGTTGTCAAACAATGCAGTGAAATTCATGTTATTCAAATGAAAGTATGAAAGAGAGCACATACAATTAGTCACAGTAGAAGCTCAGCCAGTTGCTATGTCCAGGAGAGACAGGGATAAACACTGAAAGACAGGGCCAAGTGTATCATCTGTAGAAGGTGAGCATTAAGTTGTTGGCAGCAGCAGCTTAGCTAAGCCTAGCCTTAAAAGTAGACAGGGTGTCTGCCTCACAGACTAAAACTGGGAGCTGGTTCCACAGGAGAGGAGCCTGATAACTAAAGGATCTGCCTCCCATTCTACTTCTAGAGACTCTAGGAACCACCAGTAAACCTGCAGTTATGTATTTGAATACATCAGAGATTTGAGTGTTCTGTTAGCAATATATGGAACAATCAAATCTCTGATGTATTCAAATAGAAGAGAAAATAACAAACCCCTGCAGGTCCAATTCCTTTGTAGTTAAGGTTATTGTCATTATCAGCCTTAGTCCAACAGAATGAGACAGAATAGTGAGCTTTCTGACCAATCTGTATGAGAGCATGTAAACATAGACTACTGAAAATAGGAATGCGGTTTTTAATTCTCCTGGATTGACGAGGCATAACAGAACAACAAAGCCATACTGTTTTGGCTCTTCACCAGCAGACACCAGAATTCATCATACATAATGTTCTGTAGAAGAGAATTCAAGTTAGAAATGAGATGTGTGTGATTGAACAGAAATGAGCCTCATGGTTGTGGATGGTTCTGTTCTATTCTGATGGATACAAAATCACTTTAACTCTTTTTGTCCTTATATTTCTATTTCCTCTCCACACTGTTCCCCCGTGGCATATATCATTTTGCTCCTCTGCTCAACCCATCTCTCTGTTTCTCTTTTGGCCTTCGACTGTATTAATCTACATTGTCCTGCTTGGCATTCTTCTCTTTAACTCTTTTGTTTTGCTTCACCTCTGCAGCTATGCACCTGTTCGGTTTGAACTGGCAGCTACAGGAGAGCGAGAGTTATGGAGCATTTGAAAATGGAGGGGGAGGAAGAGATACAACTCCTAACACCTTAGTACTGTCTACAGACAATGGTGAGTTTGGCTGAAATCTGTTGGTTTTGTTTTCCCTCATACATGAAAACTAATAAATGTTTTGGTCAACCTTTGACCTCAACTAAAAAATAGTCTTCACCAGAGTATTCTCTGGAAAAAAAACTGAGCCTGGTGTTGAGCTGTAATGTTAACCATTTTTACTGGTAATGATGGCACAGTTATGATCTCTTCAGCCAGAACAATGCACTTCATTTTTCTTGTTAAAAGGGAGTGGTTCCTCACTACAGTCACCACGTGCATACTCAAGAGGAGGCATGCTGTCAGTTACTCAGTGTAACTGCTTAGGCAGCTTTACATTCAATTCAATTCAGTTTTATTTATATAGCGCCAATTCACAACACATGTTGTCTCAAGGCACTTCACAACAGTCAGGTACATACATTCCAATTAATCCTAACAATTGAACAGTGCAGTCGGAGTTAGCTTTTTATTCTTTTATTCTTACATCAGTTTTTATTATATGAGTTTTATTGTTATATGATTATTTGATTATGACTTTGATAATTTTTGTACTATAATTAGCGCTGGGTTGGACTCTGTGCACTTGAATCCAAATGTGACAGTATGGTTGGATTACATCCACCAGTCAGTTTCTTAGATATTAGATACAGTCTACTTTGTTTGATTGGTTGTTAACACAAACAAAGAATAAGAAAATCACATTTCAGCAACTAAATAATTTTTTTGAACTTCTATGAATCTTCACCACTTCTAGGTGTTAAAAAGCAGAGTGAGGATTAGGTCATCTGGGGAGACTACTGGAAGGCCTGGGAGGAGGAGACTCAGAGTGGGGTTGCATTCTTTTGGAAAATGGCTTTTTTTCCTGAGTCCACTTAGGACCCACCTCAGATGGGATGAAAAGAAGAGAATAAATAATGAGGAAGTAGGGATAAGGGTAATGGGATTAAGGGGAAGAAGAGGATTGAAGGTGATGGTACGAAGGGAAGGAAGAAGGATAAGGTGAGAAGGGAAAGGGTAAGGGAGGGTGACTGGGGTTGAAAGAACGTGACAAACTGTGAGATATGGATGAACTGAGTATAAGTAGACTGCAGGGTAATTAGAGGGGTGGTTTGGGCGTGGCCCTGCTCCCAAACCTAAGTTAACATATTAACTTCATTTCACTAGCAAGCTCCACGCCACAAAGATATGAGATTAAACGTGTATTTGAAGGAAGGGGTAGAGGGGATGGATGAACTGGGAGTGAGGATTAGGTCATCTGGGGAGACTGCCGGAAGGCCTGGGAGGAGGAGACTCAGCATAGGGGTGGAGTCTTGAGGAAAATGGCTTCTTTCCCCAAGCACCCCCAAAAAAAGTTCAAAACTGAGTTAAGCAGAGGTGAGAGTTAGCTTAAATCACTTAGATTATTACGAATTATTATTATATGAAGGGTTTGCATGGGATGACCAACGACAAAGGATTTGAATTGTTTGATCCAAGATCCCCTGTCTGAATGCCGTAGATGCTGCTCCAATACGGAGGGTGTAGACTGAATAATACTCGTCTTAGATGCTGGACCTCAGCAGAATTTGATGGATATGTAATGAAGAGTGCATCTTGAGGTGAGGCATTTGCGGATAGTCTGGACTGAACGTATTTAGAGATTGGTTCATATGGGCTGAGGAAGGAGTTAAGGTGCAAGAGATGGATTAGAAAAGAAAGCGCTAGCTGGTCAGTTTTACTTCTCCAGAGAGTGAAGATAAGAGTGTTGTGACTGTTAATGGAGATATCTGAAAGGCATGGATGAAGGATGGGGTAAAGAAGGATAATGCCTGGATGAGGATGGGGTGAACTCTGACGACTGCAGGAAGCTGAAGAAGGCTAGCAGAAACATAGATTCCAATGTCCAGTTGGTGGACGGAGATAGATCGCTGGAGTGCAGCATGAGGTGAAGTAGATCTGATTTGAGTGGTAGACCTTGAGGGATGGCTGATGGGGTTCTTGCTTTTTAAGCTCTTTAAGAAGCAAGGGTTTGTGGCAGTGAGTAATAGATGAGCAACTGTTACCTGTTACAAGCTTGAAAAAAAAAATAACGCCAGAAAGGTAAGTCTGGATGGTAGAGGAACGTATTTTGTGGACTGAATGGAAGTAATTAATGAAGTGACAGATAGACGTAGTATCGAGACAAGGAAAATCCAGTTGATAAGCTGCATGAAATGATTTGAAGCTGTTCCAGCCTGCCAAGTAGGCTGACAGAGTGCAAGGAACAAGACTGTTGAGGATGGCTTCTTGAGAAGCCTCGGAGAGATTGACTAGCTGGGGAGTTGAAGATCGTTGAAGAAAGTGGAGGGACTGGAGTTGAATAGGTTTCTGGTTCTGGTCCCAAAAGTCAGAATTTTTGAAATGAGAAGCAAGCCAGAGCATCAGCAATTCTGTTCTGATTTCCTAGAACGTGAGCTGCAAGAAGGAGGAATTGGTGTTGGGGGAGATTAGAGTAAGACTGCGAACAAACTGCATGATTTCTATGGAGCGAGAACGATTTCTACGACTGGTGTATTATCTGAGTGCATCAGGATTGACTTCTTGGACCATTCATGCCCCTTAAGGATTGCTGCTATGATGATGGGATAAAGCTGGTGAAGTGTTGATGAGGGCGAATGCGACTGTGCCTGGAGAGATCTGATCTCTGGGGGCCATTTGGAAGCAAACCACCTGCTGCTGTGTTAGCCACCAAACCCCATTGAGGGCGCTGCATCTGTGTAGAGCTGAATATCATCAGGATGAGTAATAAAATCATTGTTGAAAAAAGATGTGCCATTCCAAGAGGAAAGAAATTGATGCCAAAGACGCTTTTCCATTTTACATGAGTCGTCAAGGATGAGTGAACTGTGAAGAGACGGGATGCAGGCAACTTTAGACAAGAGATTAGATATGGAAGATTTTCCCTGAGGAATGATTTGAATGGCGTACTTCAGGTGGCCGAAAAGTGTTAACAGCTGTTGTTTGGAACATCTGTCAGTGAGCAGGAAGTTTGAAAGAAGCAGAGTGATTCAATGTATTTTTTTAGAGGCAAAGATGCTTGGAAAGAGGTGAGGATGAATGGGTAGGTAAAATCAGGAATGATTTATATGCCCAGGTGAAAACTGTGTTAGAACCCACTAATGAGAAAGTCCATAATGTCTCTCAGGGTGATTTTCTAGAGCAGAAATGATAGCATTAACCTCAACCGGTATGGAGAGGTGCTTCCTTAGTCAGTCTGTTGTGGATGTGGGATTGTGGGGGCAGGAGTTCCTTGCATGGGCTCTGCCACAGAAGGAGTAGGCATGCAGCAATCTGCAGCTGGAGATTAAACAGTCAAGGTCATTGAAATTGTTCCCAGCCATCCTGCCTCCCTGATACAGAACAGGGCAGCCACATTTGTCAGTACCCTTAAGGATTGGAATATTGATGGAGGGGCAGGTGTCGCTGGGTTTGGGAAGAATTGGTGGAGGAGGGGCAGCAGAAGACAGGCAATCAAGAACTGTGAAGCTACGAGAGGAGGAACAAGAGCAGAGCAGGATGAAGGTTTTATATGCAGTGGCGAGATGAGATGGAGTGCCACAAAGATTGCATGATAGACAAGTACGAACAGCGAAAATGTGGCAGTACAATTCGGAGTCGAGAGAACCCCAGTACATCCCCTGATTCAACTGCTGCAAGCGACCTGTGGCCTGGGTAGTGAAGATGATGTGGTATTGATAGAAACCGGTGCTTCCAAAACAGAGAGCCATGTCGAGAATAATGGAAAGATAGTCATCAAGTTCTGACCTACAGTCTGGATAAAGTGAAAACATGGTATCCCTAAAAAGTGAACTGCCAGGGCAAATTCAGTTGGAGTAAGGTCTTTTGAACGAGAATCTAGTGGATGGCTTAGCTGCATAAACCCCAGACTTGTTTGCAATTCCCTGGACTGACTGAAATCAATGAGAGATGGCTGAAGGAGTTGTGCTAAAGCTACGTAAACATTAAGAATTTGTTGACGTAAGACAGGAGATACAGGGGAAGGACGTTGAATTCATGGTTGTGGGGGTGGAACTCCTGTGGAGACGTTGTAAGGATTATTACAGTGAGAAAACCCATTTGGGAATGGAGGGAATGGGAAGGGATTGGGGATGGAAAGGGGAAGGGACTGAGGAGGGAAATGGGGAAAGGATGGACTAGTAGGAAATGGGGGAAGTCCTGGAGCGCTAGGCTGAGTTGGATAATCAGTAGCCATAAAAGAAGATGACTGAGGCTCTTGATGGATAGAACAGCTGCAGGCGTTTGAAAAGGAGCAGGGACCATATTAACTTGAATGGGAGGAGGGAGGAATGAAGGATGAAAGGATGTATGTGCAAGGGGATTTTGTGAAGCCTGTGAAGACAGTGATGAAATAATGGAGGAGAGGAGCTGGGAAAACTCAGACAGAGAGGATGCAGGCACAAAGGAAAATACAACCTGGCCCCCATTAGGGGGAGCTGTTGACGCAGGCAGATGTCCTGAAGCCCAGCAGAGCCGAGACGTCACCGGAGGTGTTCGTGGAGGAAACAGATCTTGGGGTAGAAGCTGGAAGCCCGGGGCATTTGGATGTCGGAGATACTGCTGCTTGTTGTGGTATGGAAGTCATGAGCAGTTGGAAAAATCTTGACTTGTTGTCGGTGTGGCTGAATGGGATACCTTTGTCTTTGAGCGTACGTTGAAGGCAAGCTATGGTTCAGGCCTTGATGTTGCGGGGGGTTGGAACAACTGAAAGGAATGCTGAGGTGTGGGTGTGTTGATGGTGTTTGGTGGGAAAAGCCTGGGAGCCCGATGCTGCCTGGGGGAATGAATGGATTGCCTTTTGCCTATAGATTTACCACGGCTGCAGGTCTTTGGTCTTGATGAAAGAGAGGGGTTGACTTCTGGATAAGGCTGAGCTGGAGGTAATACTGTGCGTGACTAAGATCGAGGGTCAAAAATCACTGAACGCAGAAGATTATGACGGGAAACCTGTCTCATCATGGGATTACAAGTTTTGGCAGAAGATAGATTGTGAAGCAGGTCGTCTTCTGAATCAGAGGGATTGAGCTGAAGAGTGAGATCACCTTTCATAGTAAGTCAACACTAAGTTTGAATGCTGGAAGCATGAGCGTTGTGTGACGGTTGAAAGAACTTGACAAACTGTGAGGTATGGGTGAACTGGGTATAAGTAGACTGCAGGGTAATTAGAGGTGTAGTTTGGGCGTGGCCCTGTTCCCGAACCTAAGTTAACATATTAACTTCATTTTTCTCTATAAGAAATCACAGAATTTGTCTAAATAAAGACAAAAAAGGTAAAAATGAAACATCAAACCATATGTCACTAATTTCCCAGTAAGTTATTTTATTGGATTGCATAAAACTTTAAAGACTCTTCCTGATAAGCAGAACAGGCTGTCTTGCTTTGTAGATTACTTTTTCCATGCACATGTCTGCGGTAAAACAGCTGTAAGTATATCCTTTACATTAAATGCAATCATATCTACTTTAAACTGGTTGTCAGGTGGATGTGTTTTTGACTTTGCAGGCAAGATATTTCTTCTAGAGAACAACACCATAGACACAGGAGAGTCAGACATGGGGAAGCGAGTCATACAAGATGTTCCACCAGGTTAGTATGCACAGAAGCACACGTGGATTGTAATGCTGTCACATACGGCCACCAGTGTTACCAGTGTTTCTGTACTATTACCTGATGCAGATTCGGTAGGAAATGTACACAAGTTCATTGTTAGAACCACTGACAGCAGTTGGACTCAACTAAATATACAAACTACTTTTTCCGAGTTGAACCGCAGTTAGACCTGTTGCATATATATAATCTGACTATTCTTCATGATAATCATGATTTAGTTAAACTGTAAGGAATTCTACTCTAAAACAACATAAATGTGAAGTACTAGCTGACACACTGTTGCAAATCAGCCATTTCTGTGAATTGCACCTTTGCACCAATGCTACAGTATTTATGAAACTGTCACTTAAAAATCATAACAATGACCCAATAATGACATTACATAATCTCATGCTACACTATGCAGATGGTTTACTCACTTGGGGAGGCTGAAAGCCTCAAACTGAAAGTAAAACCTAAGGCATCCCTGTCTGATTGTTGGACTGACCACTCATAACACACTAAAATTTCATTACCAGACGTCCAGTTGACGTCATAATTTATAACTGTGTTATTATTTAATCAAAAAGTTAAAGTAACTGTGATTCATTACAGGCACTAGGGCAAATTTGGAATTACAGCCATTTCTGAAAATGTTCATGATCACAAATTGCATTACATTAAATTATCTTCTGCACTTTTTGTGCGCAAAGTTTGTTGCTGTTTCATTTTCCCCACACCTCTTACTTTGAGAGCTCGAGGTTCACCTCTTGTCGAGGCGACACACCGGTCTAATAATCAGCTCAGATTTATATCAAGGTGGAAGCTCTTTCTCTGCCAAAGTGAAAGGATTTAACATTTTATACAGAATCAAATCAAAACAGACGTATGGCCACAGCAGTGTGTGCTCACCTGTTCACCTATCATGCATGTCATGCTCTCTAACAGGGAATGGCTCGACATGGAGCAACTTGAATTTACAGCGCCCCCTGTCTGTCTACTACTTTACTTGCCTCTGTACTTTGATATTAAGCCTCTGTGCTGTGAGATGATGATTTCACATTTAAAAACAGTCAACATTGTTTATATTTATGAAAACTTTTGTAAAGTAAAAAAAAATTTAACTTCATGTAATTTGTTAAATTACTTTGTTTAAGTCACTGAAGTAGTTGCATACTATTACCCTTTAAATAAAGTATCTTGTAACTGTAACTAGTTAGTTTTTCAAAGTAACCTGCCCAATATTGGTGATAAATGATAACTGTGGCAGTTTATCTGATGTAAATGTATGCCACAGAAAATAACAGCATTTGTGGGTCTCATTAGATAGATGGATTGTGAAAATTTCTAACAACACAAATAATGGTATTTTAAGAAATGATGTTATGACAAACATGTCAAGTTGTTGCTTGTTTTGTCATGAACATGTACATTCTCCAGAGATTGTCTGATATGTGCATCACAGTTTAAATGACTTCTTCCTCCTTGTTTGTTTCTTATCCAAGGTGTATTCTGGAGGTCCCAGCTTTATATTGACCAGCCGCAGTTCTTGAAGTTCAACATATCAGTCCAGAAAGATGCACTGGTTGGGGTGTATGGTCGGAAAGGCCTTCCGCCATCACACACACAGGTTGGTCCTCTGAAAACCTCAGACATGGATAGCATGTCCAATTAAATATTTTTTTATACATCAACGTTACTTTGGACTGAGATGGTGCTCACCAAGAAAGAAAATACTGATCCAAAATTCAAAGATTCCAGCTCAAGTCAAATCTTCAGCCGCCCACACAGACAATCCAGCTTCTGGAGAGAAATGTTTTAGTCAGACGAGACATAGAATGATCTATTCAGTAACAATAAGACAAAATATGTTTAGAGGAGTCAAGCTGAGACTTTTAAATGAAAAGGGTTTACCTTCTGCCAAGCATGGTGGTGGTGTTCTCATGTTGAGGTTCACTTTCCTACCTAAATAACTCTTCAACTTCACCTCAAATTAACTGCTCAATGTTTGAAACGGCAAGACAAAAGAGTGTTCCAACAGACGATTGAACCCAAATACTCATCAAAGCTCCTTCAATAATGGTTGAAGCAGGCTAACATTATATTGGCCTGTGGAATGGCTGTGACCTTAGTTTAACTATGCCTAAAAGCCAGGTCCATGTCAGAGAACTAGTTTATATATTTGAACTTGGATTTATTCATTAATCATTTGCAGATTCTAGAAAACCTTCAATAAATCAAACACTGAAATGCTAAATTTGGACGTTCCTTTCACTCTGAAGCCTTTGAGGCCATAATTGTTGTACACATTCTGAAAAAATATTTGAAATCAGTACTGAAAAATGTATTTAAAAAAAAGGAGTATGAAGAATGTTTATATTTCCGGAATTTAATCCTTAAACCCACTGTCTAAATATTGTGTTCATCCCACCTTCCTTCTTGGTGTCCTTCTTTCCTTTGTTCCTCCCTCTTCCTTTAAGTTCAGTCTTCTTCCTTTGTTTCATTCTTTATTGTATTTGTTCTTTTCCCTCCCTTTCTCCATCATTTTCTTCCTTCTTTCTTCCCCCTCTTCCTTGTATCCTTACTTTTTTTTACCTTCTGTCATTTACTTTCTTGTATCCTTCTATTCTTCCTTGTGTCTTTGTCTTGTTCTTGTCATTCCCTGTCTTGTTCCTTCCTTCCATCTGTCCTTTCTGACTTCCTTTTTTTCTTAGTTGTCTTACCGTTCTGTCCTTCATTGTTTAAAAAAAAAACCTTGGTCTCTAACGTGTGTACTTCCTTTATTTCTCCCTCATTTCTCCATCTCCTTCATTGAAAATGTGACAGAACCCTGTCTATAAGAGAAGAACTTTTGGCCTACGATGGGTTCTTTACAAGGAAAGATCGAGCCCAAAGTTAAAAACACAAATGTTCTTGTTTTCTTTAATACTTCAAGTGGTAGATGGTTCATTTGAATGAAAGGCATTTTGAGACAGTGGATCATCTTACATATGCGCTTTGTATTCTATGATTGAATAAAACTGAAAGAGGAAACAACTGAAATGCATTCCCTGGTTGACTATGTTGGCACTGCTGGGATGTGGGGCTACAAAAGCGAAGCATGGTTTGAGAATCACCAATATTTCAGCAACTGGAAAAAAGATTAGCATTCCCATCAGTGTTGGTATGCTTCTTCTCTATTTCCCACACTTCTCCTGCTTAGAGCCGTGTTGTGCAATATGGAAAAAAAGGATTTTATGGTTACTTCTGTTGCTGTGTCTGAGATGAAAACTAAAACAAAATGTTAATGCAAAACATCAGAAATGACTGCTTACTACTGCTCTGATGATAAACATGAAGCAAAATGAAACACATTTGAAGGAGATCTAATTAGACCTTAACTTAAAATTGAACTTCATCTGGAAGAGATTAAGGGTGTTAGAGTTATGTTGGTCATAACCCTAAACTAACGTAACTGCCAAATAATTATCCCCCCTCTTTTCTTGTTGAGCCTGGACTCTGTCTCAGCTGACATGGGATATGAGCCAGTGTACACCCTGGATAGGTCTCCATTTCACCACATGGCCATTACGTGCAGACATTCACCCATGCACACCGACATGCAGGGACACAGGAAACTCCCAGTCCACACAGAGAGACAGGCATAGTCAGAGCCAGAATCATCAACTGTGCAGAAATAGTGCAAATCACTTCATCTGTGTTCCGTCCCTCGACTCAGGTACCATGGCAGATTAGGAAAACAATACAGCAGCAAAATGTTTGTGTGCATTTATCATTATAAATGTCACATTTTAAACTGCATTAAGTTGGAAATCATTTCGAAGATGGGAATGAGGCAGTAAAAACCACAGGTACAGCTCCATCTTTGTTTTCATCTGTCTGTCCGATTGATTCCACCACATCAGAAAGATGGCTGCCTGTGATTTAAGGAGGGGAACAAACATCCAAGCCTTGTGTGATTCGTTCAACCTTTTATTCGTTTAACAAACACCAGAGCTTCCTTTAAAAAATAACTCTTTCTCAAAATGTCAAAACCTCCCATCCCTTCCTGAGTCTCGGTCAAATGCTTTATGTGTTATTAGTTAAAAGGGAAGCAGATTAGCTTCATCTACTTCTTTATTTGACTTACCTTCATCTGTGTGTGGCCAAAAATAGTTTCCTGCTGCGCTACTCCTAATGCTGCTCAGTGTTGGCATATTCCTAATGGAAAAGCATGCAGACACGTCCTTGTCCTTAAACATTAGAGTCAAGTTATCATTATCCCTTCTTAGTTTGCAGATCCAAGCTTTTAAATGTTAAACTTTCACAAAAAAGCTGTCTAGCTTCCATTTGCTTCTAACTTTTTGATTCAAAGGTTCAAACTGAAAGTAAATGTTGCTTATTAATAAAATCACACTTATGTCAAACATTTCAAATTTGGCATGAAGGTGCGGCTACCAAAACAGAGAAATGAAATCAGAGAGCACCCATGGCATAATGATTAAAACTTTAGAGAAGGTTAACGTTTCATGCCATCTGCCTACATGGATTTAGGTTTACAGTGGTGTTAAATATACTTTTCCATCTCCAGATGTACTTTTTGTTAAGGGGTTTTACTTACATTTAGATGCACATTTCCTGTCAGGTATTTTTATTTATGTTTTTAGATTTTTATGTTTCTGAAATAGTCTGATGTAAGCTTGCATTGATTGTTCCATCAGTGATGGTACTGCTCTGGCCTTGACACTACAAACCATAATACTAAGGCCATAATGTTTTACAGATGAAACGTAGGAAGTATGATAAATTGAGGCTTTTCTCATGTTTGCTAGCATATTCTTCTTTATTGTTGGAACCCAGCTCATCATCGCTGCTATATGTTCTGATGGTGGAAGCATTACTTTAACCAAGGCTCGAGATTCACAGTTGTTCAGAGTTACTTTGACTTCTTTCACAATTGACGACCCTTACCCTTAGTATGACTTATTTTCCTGGTTGATGTCTCATTGTCAAGGTAATTCAGTTCAGGTCAGCATATTTTTATTTATTTGGATTAACAAAACACAAAACCATGTGTCTAGGGACTTTACAGCACAGAACAGTTCCATTTTCTATGTCATTTTGTATGTGTTTCAGATGTATTATCAGACAAAAATGACCTGAGTAAATACAAAACGCTTTTTTCAAATGATGGTTTGATTTTCTAAGTGGGAAAAGCTATCCAAACCAACCTGAGTGTTTTATTTTGCTACAGAGGAATTTTGTTCCTACCTTTGTTGCAGAATTGTCTTTAATCAACATTTTGTTTTCTTGTTTTCTATGTTTGTTTGAGTCATTCAGAGGCGGGCTTGCTGGTGTGCATTGGACCATTGTCCTGCTGTATCATCCAAGTGTAATTCAGCTTAAGGTCACAATATGATGGCTGGATACTCTCCCTGACAATTCTCAAGTATCGAGCAGAATTCTTTGTTCCATTAATCACAGCAAAACATCCAGATCCTGAAACAGCCCCAGACCATCATAAAACCATTGCTGTATTTGAATACTAGCGTGTTTTCTCCAAAATGCTGTGCTAGAGTTACACCAGATGTAGAAGAACATACACCTTCCAGAAATGTCCACTTTGGTCCCATTAGTCCACAGAATGTTTTCTCTAAAGTTTAGGGAAACATCAAGATGTTTTTGGCCAATAAGACAGGCCTTTCTGTTCTTTTTGGTCAGTAGTGGTGTTAGCCCTGGGACTCTCACAGGGATGCTATTTTTTCCCAGTCTCGTTGTTATTGTCGTTACATAACACTTACTCTGACATTACCCGAGGTAAGTGTTTTAGATGTTCTGGTCTTCTCTGTGAACTCTTGGTGAGTCTTCGGTGCATTCTTGGTGTAGTTTTGCTAGGCCGCCTACTCCTGGAAAGGTTTTCTAATGTTCCATGTTTTCTCCATTTGTGGATGATGGCTCTCACTGTGGTTCTCTCGAGTCCCAATGCCTTAGAAATGGCTTTGTAGCCCTTCCCAGACTGATAGATGTCTGTGACTATGTTTCTCATCTATTCTTGAATGTCCACATCATGTCAAGGCATGATGTGGTGCTTTTGAAGATTTTTCTGCATACTTCATCTAGTCAGACAGGATCTCATTAGGTGATTTATTGTTTCTACAGGTCAGGCAGTAATGGAATGTGGATAATAAGATTGATATTATATTTTTGCATTGGGTCAGCTTGAATTATAGCTTTTCTTTTCATATGTGAAATCATCATTTCAAAACTGCTTTTCATATTTACTCAGGTAATCAGATACTCAGGTGTGAAATTAAAATTTGTTTGATGATTTGAATCATTTAAATGTGATGAAAAAGCAAAAACAAAGTAACTCTGTAGAGGCCAAACACTTTTTTCCAAGCATCAAATGTACAATTGAATTCAGTCCATTCAGATTCGGTTCATTCCAATCCAATTCATTCTATAGTGGAAGTTAAATATGGTTTAGTTTATCCAGCTATAATACAGTTAAATTGGATATAGTTAATTCTAAAATGCCAGTTAATAATATTTTGTCTAATGAAGGCCTTTGAATAGCATTAAGTATCTTATTTTGCAGCAAAACCTCATTCAGTGAATGGGCTAAAGATGAGCAGCAATTTGCCTGTATTGGTTGGAAGTTGAAGGGTATCTCAGAAGCAAGCACTGGGCCAGGAGTACTTTCAGAAAAGACAAAGTCACTGTAAGTGATAATCAAGCATACAGACGTAGAGAAGAGGGTAAAATACTTGTGAATACTTGTGGTCAGTATGTGGTCCAGCAGCCTAAGCCTATAGCAGCATAACTATAGCAATAGCTCAGGGTAACCAAAAACGAAAGCTTAGTCTTAAAAGTCGAATTTTAACCATATCCTCATTTCCGAGTTGTACCTTCTTGGGTTGAAGGTGAACTCACAATCATCAAGCAGTGGTCCACTAAATACTCTGCAACTTTTAAGAAGACCATGATTTATGCCGAATGATACTTCGTTGTATGTATTGAAGTACTCCACTGTATGACTAGCCAGTCTGTATCACTTTAGGACAAGATATTTGTTATTAAAGTAAATATGTGCATAATGTTATCTAGAGTAAGTAAATGGTTAGGCAGTTTTAACCAGTTATTTTATTTATTTAACCTCTTCAACTCTAAAGGGCTGGATTGGCTGAGATCATCTGACTTTCTCAGAAATCATGACATAGTTACAGATGATGATTTTGTTCCAGAAACATATGTCGTCTTGGTCAGACTGTGATTTATCTGTGTTCTTTAAATAAAACAGGACACCCACTGTCATGGCCTAGCTTCAATTCCCCCAGCAAAGGAACTCTAACCATGCTTAAGAAAGCACGGTTTGAAAACAATGGTTTGTCTTTTCTAAATATAAAATACCAGACCAAAAAGAGCAAAGCTTAGAATTAATACGATTCAATTATATCAAAATCCGTCATCAACTATGCATAAAGAAAGGGTATACATTCTAACTTTTTAACCAGTGTTTTGATGGAAAACTTCACAGAAAATACATCGTGATATTGTGAAAATGTTGCTGACTCAACTAGTCCAATCAATGTTCAGCTGTTCCCGACCCAAAAGTATTGAAACGTGAAACTTTGCAGGTCAGACAGAATAAACCCAACACACTCAGCTAACAAGAATTTCACAAAACCTGTTTTGTATTGTTGTCTTTGATACAACCAGGGTCATCAATTTTCTTTGTGCATTATTGCTTTTTGGTTTCTGAGACTCTGTCCAAGTGTTGCATGTTTGATGTGAAGCACCACTTGGTACAATTCAGATCAGGTCTGAATTCAATCCAAATCAATTTATTTGAAGAGGCCCAGCCAATTGTTTTGAGCCAAGCATGTGGTAAAAGTGGAAAGTTTTTAACAGTTGGAAAACAGTGGGAAACATCCAGCAGAACCAGGCCCACTATGAGTTGCCATCAGCTGCAAATGGCTGGGAGTTAAGAGGACAGAAAGTTAATTCCTCAAGCACATGCAACAGCATGCACACAGTTCACAAGACCCACTCATATCTTGACACATTTCACTGACTGATAAGACTGATAAGTAATTCAGAAAAGAATAGAATAGAAATCTATTTTATTGTCCCTCAGTGTGGAAATTCAGGTGTGTCAGCAGCTAGGTAAAAAGCAAATGGAAGCATACATGTATTCACACACATAAAAAAACTATAAAAAGTAAGAGTAGACTGTACAGTAAAGGACACAAAATAAAACATAAGAAAAATAAATGCTGTACAGTTATTAAAAATGGCATACTCAGATTGAAAATATTTAAATTTCAAAAAGCGCATTTGTAATTGGGCAGAAAAACGCTACTTACTAAAAATGGACAATCTGTGCAAATAACAGCAGGGATGTAAACACTTACTGAGCTTGTTGAGAGCAGTGAAAGTAATAAAGTCAAACAGCTTCTGGGGGGAAGGATCTGTGAAAACGCTCCTTTGTGCACCTAGGGTGCAGCAGTCTGTCACTGAAGGAGCTCTCAAGTTCTGAAACATTGTCCAACAGTCTTATATTTTTTGCCAGTCTGTCTGTCTCCCATCACCTGCAGTATGTCCAGGGGAGATCCTAGGACAGAGCTGGCTTTCCTCATGAGCTTATCTAACCGCTTCCTCTCAGCTATAGATTAGCTGCTGCTATAATCCACCATAGAAAATGACAGATGCTGCCACAGGTCTTCAGGAATGCCCCTGTACTCCAAAAGATCTCAGTTTCCTTAGCAGGTAGAGTCTGCTCTGACCCTTCCTGTAAAGAGCATCAGTGTTGTGACTTCAGTCCAGTTTATTGTTCAGGTGATCATCCATGTACTTATAACAGTCCAATATGTCAGTGTCAGTTTCCTGGATGTGCTCCGCTGTCAGTGTAGTGGGTTTTCGCCTGCAAAAATTCACCACCACCTCCTTAGTTTTCCCTGCATTGATCAGGAGATGGTTCTGCTGGCACTGGTCTTGTGTCCACTCTGAGTCACTCTGTCATTCTCACCTGTAATGAGGCCGACTCTGGCAGAGTCATCAGAGAACTTCTGTAGATGGCAGCCTGGGGAGTTGATGGAGAAGTCTACAGCGTAGAGGGAAAATGGGAGTGGTGCCCGAACAGTTCCCTGTGGGGCCCCCTTGCTGCAGACCAGCAATAATAATAATAATAATAATAATATTTTCATATTATTTATTAGTCCACGCAGTTTTTGTTCTTTTATTGAATCATCTGGTAATCCTCCTGGGGCAAAGGCCACTGATAAACAATCTTCAGCCATCTCTTCCCTAATCCAGCTGGTTCCGTGTGCAGCCAAATCTCCGCTTTAAAAGACGTCTGTTTTAAAAATTCATCATCAGTTCTTTTGAGACCATCCTCTCTTCCTCCTCCCTTGTGGGCTCCAGGTTGGAGCTTGCCTGGCAATCTTATTTTGTTATTATGACATTATGGTGTAGATTAGGGACAGTCCATTGCCAGTGTCTTTTGAGAATATCCTCTCCCAAAACAACTGTTTTTTACATAACCAAATGTCACTGTTCTTTCTCATGAGGTGCACCAAACCCTCCTGTGACAAATCACCGACTCAACATAACCCCCCCCCCCCCCCCCCCCACACACACACACACACACACACACACACACACACACACACACACCCCACCCCCAAGACCCCCACCACCACAACAACTGCTGCAATGCTATTGTCAGGCTAGCAACCTTCCCCCTTTTTCCTATGAATGTAACAGTTGTAATTATGGCCAATCACTTCAATTTTTATTTCATCAGATCACAGAACAGGCTTCCAAAAATGAATGTATCTGTCCCTGAATGATGGCCATGGTGAATGATGTTTGTATTTCTATATATTTGTGTCTTCCAGTATGATTTTGTTGAGCTGCTGGATGGTAGTCGCCTCATTTCCAAAGATAAACGGGCCCTCAGTGACAAAGATTCCATGTATGCGCACCTAGCTGGTTTCCATGAGGAGTCCGGTGGAGGAGTGCGGCACACGCGCTCTGTCAACATGCTAGAGGCTGGCTTCATCCAGTACCTGGACACAGGAATCTGGCATTTGGCGTTTTACAATGATGGACGGAACACAGAGCAAGTCTCCTACAATACAATCGTCATTGGTAGGATGCGTGTCTGTGTTAGTAAGAACTGTATGTCTTTGAGTGACTGATTCCATTGTCTGCCTGGATTCATTAGACACTCAGAAATGTGAGCTAACCTTTAAGCTCTGAGTTAATTTTGGATTTTCAAAGAGTGATATCAGCCTTCACTGAATGGTTCTGGACTATAAACAAATGTTAGAGGGTCTTATTCACCCATTCACACTCACATACATCTCCTTCATTATGTTTTAATGCAGAATTTCTGCTCTCATTCATACTTTGATGAGTGTATGAAAGGTCATGGTTGAGATGCCATACAAAGGTGACTCATCATAAAAGGCCTGGGGTGCAAACGCTTGATCTTCTGATTAAATAATATCTACTTAATCACTGAGCTAAGGCCACTTTATGTGCTCATGGGATCCTGGGCACTTTATGTTACCAGTGAGCATTTTCTGCCTTAACATTCTAGAACCCAGTATGCCAAGAATAATAAAACACAGTGTTCCTATTGTTCTAGTGAGTTCTTTTAAAAAATGCTGAATTCAGTGTTTTGTAAGTTGACCCTTAGCAGGAACATGTTCCAAGATTGGCTCAGTGCCATTAAACTGAATTTATTCATGTTCTTAGTTATTTTCCTAAAGTTTAATTAATTCATTTTGCCAATGCAAAATCAATATAGTCAGAAGAAAGATTTACCAGACAAAATAATTTTGCATCAGCCTTATGCTTTTTGGCTTTGTTCTTCATGCTGAACTTTAGTCAGTCATAGAACCTTTTTCGTAGCCTGCTTTTATGTGAATGTTTTCCAAAAGTCTTTGACACACTTACTGCAAATTCTGAGAAAAAATTCTGAGCCTTGAACCTTTTAAAGATCTGGAAAAATGTTCTTTCATCTGAAATGTTTGCAGCAACATTTAAAGTCATTTTGATGCAAAGCAGGTAACCATTGAACAAGAACACAATAATTTCTGCTCAACGAACCTTTTTTTATAGCAACCACTCTGCTTCTATAATTATTGATAAAGGTTTTTTACCTGGACTCTTCTTGCAGCATTTACATGACTATCATCACAATTTTGTAGCAGTGCAAACAAAAATATAGGTTAATATTGATTTTTGTTAGAAAGTGCGTTGACATGGTTCTTTACAAGGACTTGATCTGCATCGGATCACTCTGCACAATAATCTGAAATCATGAATTGTTACAAAAACTGAAGCAACAAACAACATTTATGCCATCGCTGATACACACTGTATGTGATCTCTCATTATGTGCATGTGTGCCACTCATACACATATGCAGCTGTGTTTTTTAACACACACACACACACACACACACACACACACACACGCACACACACACACACACACAGGTCTTCATGGCCGGTTGTACAACTCACATAAGAAGAAAAAGAGCCAGCGAGACAGCAGGATAATTGGATTTTTAAATGTGTTGATGGGCCCGACTGGCTGAAACAACAGCAACCACAGAGAATTGGTCTCTCTATGTGCTCAATGCAGCTTTACTCTGTGCATGTTATTTCTTAAAATATTCAGTTTCATTTTCAATCTACCTAATTAATTTTCACCACTAAATTCTCTCCTTCTCATTCCCTCTCTCTCTTTCTCATATTCACTTAATCAGAGTCAATTATGGAGTGTCCTCAGAATTGTCACGGAAACGGTGATTGTCTCTCAGGAATATGCCACTGTTTCCCGGGATTTCTGGGGCCTGACTGCTCTCGAGGTAAATGCTCATAGAAAAACACTCAGCCACCCACAGAGAAGCGGTTATTGTTCCGAGATTGTTATCTCAGCAGTAAATATGACCTGCTCTGTACACTTGCCTTTCCATTTTCAGCCTTCATGTTCCCCGAGTTGGGGATCAACTTACTGCATATTATTTTAGACACACCTGTTTATGTCTTTTTGCATAGCCTTAAGCCAAATGGAACCTCATACATCATAGGTCATATGCCCCCTATAGCTACTACACGCAATATAAGGAACCTTTACAGCAAACTCGTCTTGTTCCTTCTATATGTAGCGCCTGAACAATAATCACCCCATATGCTTTTATTAAAAAGACAGTGCTGATATAAAAGTGGAGGAGAGCTGTTTCAGGAGCCCGGCTGTCACAGGAGGGAGAGACCAGAAATAAAAATTGTGTTTTTTCAGGTGCAACATTGCTTGAAAATAGGACAGTGTCAGAAGGTGTCTTGGGCTGATGTGTGGGGGATTATAATAGAAAATAATTGGTGTGTTGAGCATTGTTTGGTGCTGGTGTTTTCTGGCCTTGCTTTTACCTTGGATTCATCAATCAAGTAAGCAAGCTGTTCACACCTCAAAGGAATAATAGAATTATTTTACTCTCCCAATAAAGAAGCTAACTATAAATATTCAGATAACTGCTGCTTAAGGCCCCTGGAACTGTGTATTCCGTTTAAATCTTACATTATTCAGATTTTGACTAATTGCAGATTTTGTTGTTTTATAAAATTTGTTCAGGTGTGGGTGATTTACTCTCTGACTGAGTTATCTGTCCCATTGTGTCTAATTCAGCTTCCTGCCCGGTGCTGTGTAGTGGGAATGGCCACTACTCCCGTGGCCGCTGCCAGTGCTACAGTGGGTGGAAAGGCACCGAGTGTGACGTCCCGTCCAACCAGTGCATTGACATCAACTGTGGAGGACATGGCATCTGCATGACAGGATACTGTATCTGCAACACTGGCTATAAGGGGGACAATTGTGATGAAGGTATGAAAAAACCATCAGCATCTACAATGGCTCTTTGAAGAAACCTTCATAATGAGCTACAACAACATTTAATTTCCCTTTGGGATTAATGAAGTATTTTTGAATTTGAATTGAATTGAATTTGAAAAAGAAGAGATTATCTAAAGTTCATGAAAATGGTGCATCAGTTGAATGACATGGCATTGGGTCAATCCTCAGGGGTTGTCTGCAGTTTGATCCCACAATCAGCTAATGAGTTGATGTTGAAAGTACAATTTCAGAGCTTACCATCAGACCTGATAAACCACTTTAGAAACCTTTTGAAAATCACCCTGTAGAGATGAAAATCACAAACATCATGATGCTTTGATGCTTTGGTTTTGCTTTGTAATATACGCTCCTGAACAACATCTTAAGATCATGGAAAAAATTACAAGTTACCACATTTCATGTTGTGAGATTGTAACCAGGTTGTAACTAGAGTAGGTATTTTATTCATAATGACACTTTGTAGGAGAGGGCGGTCTTATCACTGAGCTAAAACAATTAACACAGAACTCGGAGAAATCTCTATTCCCAGTCTCCACGGGGGGAACTTTTATTCTTTCACGGTGCACAAAAACATCATCAAAAATTCCAGAAGTCTCCCTGTTTTTCAGTCGTTAAAGGCCGGTTTTTATAAAGATTCAAAGCATTCGTGTGTATTGGGGTCCTCTTGACCAATTGGAATCATCATACTCATTTACGTAAAACCTTTTGGCATCTACAACATTGCTTCTCAGTTGGAGTTCCGGGAATCCAACTTCAGCCCAACATCTGGAAAATATCAGAATGGCCTATGTGATAGTTTACAATAACATTCTCATTATTTTGGTCAACTCCTCATTCAAGAGCTAAACTGGACTGCTGAATTGATGTCACACTGACCTGGCTGAACTGCAATAACAAGCCCATCAATTATTCCTCACGCCAGGAACTTTTCCCTAGGCTTGCATGTTTACTCCGAGTGAACAGTTCTTCACAGAATTTATCTTGTAATGGTAAAAACAATAATAACACTTTTAATCTAATCAAACAAAGCTTAGATATTTAAACAATGTTCATTTTAAAGAATGGATCAACCTTCATGACCTTCCAGAATTAGAATGTGGTTCAGATGCACTCTGTTGTTTGACATTATTAAGGGGAGTCTACTTTACAATTCTCATAGCTACTCATTCAACAAATCTTTGAAAAGCCACATACAGACTCTGTGTATGTAGTGTTCCCTATTCTTAACTCACTTAAAAGGCAAGCCCCTAAATCCTTTTTTAGACATGTTCGTCAAAATAGATCTTTACTAAAGACATGTAATAAAAACATGTGGAGGCCAACATCAAAGTGACATCATGGGTTGGACCAGAAAGAAAAGGCCGAATGTACTGATACTGAGTGTAGTAAACTCTGCTCAGCATTTACCAACTATACTCCCCGTCAGACTCTTTACCAAGCTAAGGGACCTGGGACTGAACAAGCTGCTGAGAACAGTGGTATTCAGCTGGCTTTTACACTGGGGAAGTTAACGTGTGGGTAACTACCTCACTTTGCTAACATTGTTATAAAAACAGGATGGGTTTTTCAGCCCCCATGTGTATACCCTCTGCACCTTCAACCGGGTGCCCACCCCACAGCTAAAACACAGTTGTGGAGTTTGCTGATCACACTGCAGTGCTAAATCTCATCTCTGGCAACAGTAAGTAAGCCCTTCCATCTAGTGGCAGGCAAACTGCTCACTCTTGAATTTTAAAACACCCTTTGAACTTTTCCGTTGTTTAATCAATCCCAGACTTCAATGCAAAAACATGTGTGGCAGAAAATTAACACAGTTTATTTAATGAGTACAGCAACCCCACTGTAAAACATGGTGGTGGCGGTATCATGCAGAGACAGAAAAGCTAGTCAGAGTTGATGGAAAAATGGACGAAGCAAAATATAGTCCAATAATGCAAGAAAAAATGTAAGAGGCTGCAAAAGACTTGAGACTGAGGCAGGAGTTCACCTTGTAGCAGGACAGTGACCCTAAATACACTGCCAGATTTAGATCAAATCATATTAATGTGTTTGAATGGCCCAGTCAAAATCCACAGGGGACCACATCTCATCCACACATATTCATTTCTACTGGGACTTGCCAGGACTTGAATATTGATTTAATCGAGTCTCTCCATCCAACCCTACTGTGTTTGAGCAATTTGGAAAGAACAAAGGCCACACCTTCAGTCTGTAGGCTGCCAGAGCTGGTAAAAACCTGCAGCTGTAACTGCAGCAAGACAAGGATATTATTGATTTTGAAGGACTGAATAAAAGGGCCCGCCATGCTTTTCAGATTTCAGAAAATTGTGTATAATCATTCTTCCTCTTCACTGTGATGCACTATATCAGCTGGTCTAAACCTAGTAAAACCCATTGAACTTCATGGTAATGGCACATCATTGTAAGGTGCAAAATATATCGAATGGGTGTGAATACTTGTGTAACACATATTGTTAGAAACAGCTAATGTTTCATAAGACTCAGAAAACATATCCTAAACATTTACAACCAGCATTGAGTGAAAAATGATTAACGCTATACAAGGTATAACTAAGAAACAGAATTTTGAAGCTGATATGCCAGGTACTGAGACAGTGACCATCCCTCCCAAAGTGTAAATAGATTAACAATGCTGCACCTGTGGAGAGGGTAATCAGCCTCAGTTACCTGGGTGTCTACTTTTACAGGGGCCCTCACCTTATCCACAAATACTGTCGCTCTGGTACGGCCACTATTGACAGTATTCTAGACATGGGCATCACATGATTCAGAATCAGCTTCAGTTTAGCACCAGAAAGCCCTGCAGAGAGTGGCCAAAGTAGCTGAAGGCTGCATCAGATTAGTCCTACCTTCCCCGCAGGACATTTTCCTCCAACGCTGCTGGATCAGAGCAATTACAATCATTAAGCAAATCTGTTTTCTGCCTGCTGAACTCAGCCGAATGGTTCCGGAGCTAACTAGAATCATCTGTCTAGTTCTAGTCATCTGGAGATGACTAGAACTTAGAGAACACATTAGAGCTTGTTGCCACAGATTATTAGGCTTCTTAATCAGAGTGTGCCGAGCAGCAACAAGCTCTGTATAAACTGTAGGCCACTTCACTTTATGTGATACTGTGTTCATAGCTGTAAATGATAAATACAGGTCCTTCTCAAAATATTAGCATATTGTGATAAAGTTCATTATTTTCCATAATGTAATGATGAAAATTTAACATTCATATATTTTAGATTCATTGCACACTAACTGAAATATTTCAGGTCTTTTATTGTCTTAATACTGATGATTTTGGCATACAGTTCATGAAAACCCAAAATTCCTATCTCACAAAATTAGCATATCATTAAAAGGGTCTCTAAACGAGCTATGAACCTAATCATCTGAATCAATGAGTTAACTCTAAACACCTGCAAAAGATTCCTGAGGCCTTTAAAACTCCCAGCCTGGTTCATCACTCAAAACCCCAATCATGGGTAAGACTGCCGACCTGACTGCTGTCCAGAAGGCCACTATTGACACCCTCAAGCAAGAGGGTAAGACACAGAAAGACATTTCTGAACGAATAGGCTGTTCCCAGAGTGCTGTATCAAGGCACCTCAGTGGGAAGTCTGTGGGAAGGAAAAAGTGTGGCAGAAAACGCTGCACAACGAGAAGAGGTGACCGGACCCTGAGGAAGATTGTGGAGAAGGGCCGATTCCAGACCTTGGGGGACCTGCGGAAGCAGTGGACTGAGTCTGGAGTAGAAACATCCAGAGCCACCGTGCACAGGCGTGTGCAGGAAATGGGCTACAGGTGCCGCATTCCCCAGGTCAAGCCACTTTTGAACCAGAAACAGTGGCAGAAGCGCCTGACCTGGGCTACAGAGAAGCAGCACTGGACTGTTGCTCAGTGGTCCAAAGTACTTTTTTCGGATGAAAGCAAATTCTGCATGTCATTCAGAAATCAAGGTGCCAGAGTCTGGAGGAAGACTGGGGAGAAGGAAATGCCAAAATGCCAGAAGTCCAGTGTCAAGTACCCACAGTCAGTGATGGTCTGGGGTGCCGTGTCAGCTGCTGGTGTTGGTCCACTGTGTTTTATTAAGGGCAGGGTCAATGCAGCTAGCTATCAGGAGATTTTGGAGCACTTCATGCTTCCATCTGCTGAAAAGCTTTATGGAGATGAAGATTTCATTTTTCAGCACGACCTGGCACCTGCTCACAGTGCCAAAACCACTGGTAAATGGTTTACTGACCATGGTATCACTGTGCTCAATTGGCCTGCCAACTCTCCTGACCTGAACCCCATAGAGAATTTGTGGGATATTGTGAAGAGAACGTTGAGAGACTCAAGACCCAACACTCTGGATGAGCTAAAGGCCGCTATCGAAGCATCCTGGGCCTCCATAAGACCTCAGCAGTGCCACAGGCTGATTGCCTCCATGCCACGCCGCATTGAAGCAGTCATTTCTGCAAAAGGATTCCCGACCAAGTATTGAGTGCATAACTGTACATGATTATTTGAAGGTTGACATTTTTTGTATTAAAAACACTTTTCTTTTATTGGTCGGATGAAATATGCTAATTTTGTGAGATAGGAATTTTGGGTTTTCATGAGCTGTATGCCAAAATCATCCATATTAAGACAATAAAAGACCTGAAATATTTCAGTTAGTGTGCAATGAATCTAAAATATATGAATGTTAAATTTTCATCATGACATTATTGAAAATAATGAACTTTATCACAATATGCTAATATTTTGAGAAGGACCTGTATAAAGTAATTGCTTAGTTTTGATTTCCTTTTATTATATTGTCATTTAAATTTTATTTTGTTGTTTTGTATCATAACAGGAAGCTCAAGAATACATTTCACTGCTCTGGTAATAAAAGAGGCTACTTGAATCTTCAGTCTACTATTTGCATCTTTCGCATGTCTATAAGGACCTTTTCAAAATACCATCACAATTTCTGGTGGTAAACTTCCAAAATGATAAGTTAAACATTCTAGATTTTTTTTTTTATTTAGAGTACTGTGCATATGTTTTAGGCAGGTATGATAAAGCTGTAAACTGAGAATGCTGTTAACAATGGAAGTGGTATTAGTTAGTTATTGGTGGTATTAGACACTTAAATTAAATCAATATTTGGTGTGACCGCCATTTGCCTTTAAGATTGCATCAGTTTTTCTTGATACACTTTTTTTAAACAATTTTTGAAGGAACTCAGCTGCAGAATAAATGTGGGGCCAAACATATGCCTCTCTGATGGTATTGCGTGATGAATAAGCATCTGCCTTTATTTTTAAGCATTGAGGACACCATTAATCTGACCAAATCGCCAACTCCATCTGCAGAAATGAATCCCCCAAATTTGCAAGGAACCTCCACCATTCCTTGCTCTTGCCTGCAGACACTAATTATTGGGTGCTTCATCAGTACATCTTGAAACACCAGTCTGCTTTGAAATGCTGGTCTGGAAGAAACCTTGCTGATAGTTGAACTACCTTGTGTCTTGTTGCTGTGCTCAGTCATGCCATAGTGTATTACCTGTAACATTAAACTCTCTTCCACAACCTCATCTTGGTAGCAGAGGTCGGCTGTTCCTCACCCAGTTTTAAGCCTCCTACACAGCTGTTTCTGTTTCAGTTAATGACTGAAAACTACATGTGACATTAATGAGGATTAGTAGCTGTTTGGTGTAATTGGTTGATCATACACCTGAATACAATCCCTGACCTACTGTTAGTATACATATAAGAATCTATTCTGGTTTGAAAGCAAAGGGTAGTAACAGCAAATATTTATGTGATTTAGATATTACCTTTGTCTGCTCACTTTGCATTTTGTACATTTCTAAAATTAAACAATGATTCTTTATAGTTTCAAAAGTATTTTAAGTTAATATAATTTTTACACCTTCCTAAAACGTTTGCACAGTACTGCATATCCACACTTATAGAGGTTATTATTATCCCACCTAGTGGCATGTCAGCCTCTGCCTGGTATGGGGGTGTATTGCTAATGTAATTAATCCCATGTTGGTTTTCACCTTTTCTCCCAACATGAATTTGACCACCCAGTGGCTAAATACATAACAGATTTAAAGCTAATAATCTGAATGACCTATGCACACCTGCCTAAATTACCCCGGCTGAAAAGTATTTTATTAAAATGATAATGTTTCAGTGCAAATTAATTTACTCTAATCTGACATGCAATTACACATTAGTGGTTACACTGCTGAATCGGCATTCACTGCAGACAGTGTGCTACACACGATCACAAATGTATGACAACAGAGTGATTTTACATTCTAATCTTTAAAGAGTGTATAAATGAAGATAGAAAAAATGAGTATTTCATGCACACTTAGATGAAGTACTAAATCTATTTATAGGTCCTTTTTGGTGATGAGGTGAGTTAGATTCAAAACTGAATTTGTTTTTTTTTTTCATATTTATGACAGCATTGATTAAGCATTCTTATTTAGTCCAATTTTATCAAGCCTGTGTGTAAATAACATGGACCAGATGCTCTATTAGCGTATTAGGGTCATTGCAGATCAAGGAAAAAAACATAATGTGGCCAGAGGACTACATTTCTGCCAAAAACGTAGAACTCTAAATTAATTAATTAAATTATTATTATTAATTAAATAAATTTAACATATTTACAAGAGAAAACTTGGATATTCTCTGATGTTAAAAAGTTGCAAATTTGCTAGGAGAAACTGATTATTTTCCACGATTAAAGACATAGATTTAAGGTATTAAAACTAGGATATTATCTAACATTGTAAAGTCATAACATAGCATGTTTTCAGTGAACACATGAACAATTGTAGCAAAGGATGCATTTGGAGCTTAAAAAACGTTCTATTAACATGTCAGAAGCTCATCCCTTTCTGGTTGACTTACCATCAGTACTCTGCTAGCTGCCTCTGTGGTGAAAATGGTCACAAACAAAAAGGTGCATTGATATTTCTATGCATATTGCAGTCTGGATTTCTTTTTAACATCATAAAACATATTAAGATAAAATATTTTCCGTCTGCAGACATCGAGACGTCTGTTGTTTACAGAAGTGTCCCATTATTAAAATACGTCTTTCTGGTGTGCTTCGGAAGCGCGAACTGATAATAAACGTGAATTGAAACATTGGGGGAGTGGGTGGGGGGTGGATTAGTTGGTCTGCCGCTGCAGCAGATGCTTTCTGCTCAGGTGTTGCAGCAGTGAAGATGTGCTATTATGGAATTTCTGTTAAGTTTAAAGTGATCCCACACTTTCTGTCATTTTCTCTATGATCCATACCTGAAAACCACACTTGGCATCCACGTATCTGCAGTGCAAACTGTCATTAGTGGAAGTGGGCATTGTGCAGCACATTTAATGAGCCAGAACACAGTGCTCTGAATAATTAAACAAAATTTAACAAAGCCTTAAGGAATTTTAGTATTCAAGTTAATCAAGTTATTCCAATTATTTGAGGTATCATTTAAGCCTTATGTAGCTTAGACATTTTTATGGTTATTAAATTATTATAAATTAAATTATTCATGTAGGTCTTAAATTTAAATAAAATTAGTCTTAAACAAGTCTTAAAAGGTTTTAAATATAACTTGCAGAAAGTTGAATAAACATTGCAGTAAGGCATTAGAAATAAAGTTTGTTTGATAAAACAAAAACAAAAATTTTGAAGGGTTGACGTAAAGTCTTCAGCTGTGTATCCTACATCATGTCTCTATCTGGGATGCACACATTAAGTAATCAACTTGCTGAAAGTGCTAGATTTTTTTATGTTTGTAGTTAAGCAATGGTTCAACAAGCTGAACTGATTTAATCACAGTGAGATGACATATTAAAGCTAGATTTGCACTTTTAATCTAAAAATGCTGTGTATGTCCATCAGAAGTGTAGTTTCTGTCTTTTCAGGAAAACCTATGTCAAACTGCATGACTGTGACTAACTCGTATGTTCTCTCTTTCAGACTCTATCCTTGAAAACTGGCTCAGTTTATCTGTTCTTTCTTTCTAGGTGAAACGACTAAAGGAGCTACATCCATTAACATTTACTTTTCCTTCCCATAGAAAGTACTCCTGGATCAGTGCTTCTTTGTTCTCTTTCTGTCTCTGCTCTGTTCTCTCAAACCCCCAGTCGGTCGTGGCAGATGGCCGTTCACACTGAGCCTGGTTCTGGTTCTGCTGGAGGTTTCTTCCTGTTAAAAGGGAGTTTTTCCTCTCCACTGTCGCTACATGCATGCTCAGTATGAGGGATTGCTGCAAAGTCAACACCAGTGACTGTCCACTGTCTCTACATGCTCATCCAGGAGGAGTGAATGCTGCAAGTCTCTGACTGGATGCAATCTGCTGGGTTTCCTTAGATAGAAAAACGTTTTATCCAATTTGAATAAATAACTGAATCTGACTGAACTGTTCAATGGTTAGGATTAATAGGAATGTATGAACCTGACTTTTGTAAAGTGCCTTGAGACAACATGTGTTGTGAATTGGCGCTATATAATTAAAACTGAATTGAATTTAAAATAAACAAATTACACCCCAGCAATGAAAGGCATGTTTTTAATCCAAGTATACAGCACAAAGCACACTGTGTTTTCAGCAATAAGACGCAACATAAGTCTGTATTTTCCTCAAATCTCAGGCTGACAACTAAAAAAGATTTCCACAGATTTCTGGTCCCTTTTAAAAAAAATAAATGGTCTTTTTTGTTACATTAAAGGAAAAATGAAACTGAAACCGTTCTGAAGCTGCTTAATTAGTAATACTTTCTCCCCATCTGTCACCAGTGGACTGCATAGATCCCAGTTGTTCGGCCCATGGGGTGTGTATTCATGGGGAGTGTCACTGTCAGCCAGGATGGGGTGGAGCCAGCTGTGAGATTGCCAAGGCCTTGTGTCCGGACCAGTGCTCAGGCCATGGCACCTACAATGCTGAAACCAGTACATGTGCCTGCGACCAGAACTGGACGGGACCAGACTGTTCTTTAGGTGAGTGATCTGTATCAGTCACTGTTCCTTTCAAATGAATGCATGTGTCTATAAATAAGCAATAGATACATTGACATCTTATTTCATTTAGTGTTCCTTCACAGATTATTCAAATCAAGTCAAATGTTGATATTTTGTTCTGTGTAGCTTATATCCTACAACAAAATGGGATGCCATATTTCTGACATTTTTAAATAACAACATAGAAACTACACATAAAAGTAAGTGCAAAATGTGCGATATGATATGTGTGTATAATCTGAACAGCAGTTTGGAGTTCTAACAGCCTGAGGCAGAAAGCTGCGCAGCACTCTGTTGGCTCTGCTTTTGATGTTATGGTACCGTTTGTCTGATGACAGCAGTCCCAAAAGTTCATGGTGAGGGCATGAGGAGTCTCTGACAATTATCAGAGCCCTGCAGCGGTTCTGAAACAGATCCTGGCTGGAGAAATGCTCCAATGACCTCCTTCTCTCCGTTCACACAGTCAGACATTTTAAAGACTTACGTTAACATAACATGGAAATAAATAACAGATACGATCAGCATTAATAAGTTAGTGCTAGATATGCAACAAGAAACAAACAAGCTTGTTTGAATATTGGGCAATCATGCAAATCTTTTTTATGAAACGTTTAAATCTAAAGATGATAAAAACTTTTGCAGGCTGGTGAACTCTTGTATAAAATCTGCATGTTCAAAAATCATATATTTAGTTCGATAGTTACAGCCAAAATTAGTCATATCCCTGGCAGATTTAGGTTGAAATTTTTAATTTGATCAACATGTTTCAAATGACAAGAAGTAATTTTAATGTTTTGGAGTGGTCCAGCCAAATTCCCATTTTGAATATTACAGAGAATCTTTGGAGGTAGCTAAAGATTAGGGTGATGTTAAGGAGGCCTTCTAACATCAACGATTTAAAGGTCACCAAAGATAAATCACCAAATACCACAGGGAACCTGCAAAGGTTGGTCGGTAAATAGAAGGAAGTGTTGATTGGTGTAATGCCAATAAAAGTGTTTCCGCTGGTTGTTGAGAAAAGTATATAAAAAAGTATATATATAAATAAGATATAAATAAAAAATTTATTATTTCCCAAATAGATCATCCTTTTAGTTTTGTTTTATTAACC